>NW_022589710.1:56204412-56472495 GCF_004348235.1 Phoca vitulina | reverse complement strand
TTCTTTCTTTCTTTCTTTCTTTCTTTCTTTCTTTCTTTCTTTCTTTCCTTCCTTCCTTCCTTCCTTCCTTCCTTCCTTCCTTCCTTCCTTCCTTCCTTCCTTCCTTCCTTCCTTCCTTCCTTCTCTCTTTCTTTCTCTCATCTTTAAATTGGTTCCCTTTCTCTGGTTGATAAAGATTTTGGTACCAACAGTAGTTCTAGAAGTACAGAATATCAAAGACAAGTTTCTGAATTGATTCTAGCTTTTCTGGAATTGGTTTTCTAATCTGATTGGATTGGTTAGATTGTTTAAATTTAGAGGCACTAGTAACTCTATTTCCTGTGGTAAAGAGGGCACTGGTAGTTTGTGGCATGATGTGGCAATAGAGACACAAAATATCATCATTGGATATTCCTAATCAAATGGATATAAAAGGCAAGGTTTTGGATGACTGTATTTGATTGGTACTTCAGAACATTTAAGTCAAATTAAGGAGTATAATGAGATTGGTTGGTTGCTTCTAACTGCCCTAGAGAAACTAGGGAAACACAAGGATGAACTCAGAGCTGTATATTCCTACTTCAGGCTCTGCATACATGTCCTGAAAGAAACCCTGATCATCTATGGTTGCAGGGCTGAGATTTCTGAAAGCCAAATTCTGAGTCTTATCCTGTGAGTAGCTATAATAGAGCAAACATTGAATCCCAATCTCACAGAGTTTCTTCTGTTAAAGTGAGCCCATTGATGGGAAGGAACGGGATCCTGAAAATTGGAATGGGGAGGTGGGATGTGTGAGGTAGGAGATCCCAATGAACCTGAGGATAGCTAACCCTTAAATTCTGCTCAGCCTTCTTTGCCAATAGTAGCTTCCCTTCCTTCTCTGAGGAGGTTAACTCTGCTTTGTCCGAAGAATCTGTAACAATCTCCCTGATGCAGTTCCCTGGCAAGACACTGCTGATTTTCCTCAGGACATACTCCCTTACCCTTCTTTGCTCCTAAAATTATAATGAGACTGAGGTTCCAGAGGGTGAGGTGCAAAGTGTGGTGCATGAGGAGATGCAATATATACCCAAAGAAGCGCATGATTTCCCAAATTCATACAGCCAATAATCTGTGATATGTGTGAGAATGGATAGTGAGGGGGTGGGATATACTGGAAGAAACATAAAATTGGGTCAGGCTGAATTTACTGACATGCATTCACTAAGCAAAGCTTCTGGATTCAGATTTTTTAGCCTGAGGATTTAGAAAGAGCTCTAAGTTTGTTTAATTGGCTGAAACATGGACCAAAAGTTGTCTACTCTAAATTAAGTTGAAATGCCAGAACTGCCTTGGTACACTATAGAGGAAGATATTTAAAGGCTTAGGGAGATTGGAATTGTAGAATAGATTTATCACCTAAGACCAGCTCATCCACCCTGGGAGGATCTAGGAAACACACTTTTCACTACAACTGTGAGAAATAAATTTTTGAGGGCAGTCTCAGTGTCCTTCAAGAGCTCTGTAGTTGCTCTTCTCTTCAGGTCAGAATTTACAGTGGGAACTCTTGCCACCAAAGTAGTAAGTAGAATCATCTGACTCACAAAGACCTATGGTGCTGGCTAGTTGATAATGCTGTCCCTAGAAAAGGAATAGATAGACATTTTACTAAACTCTCATTCTTGATCTGTACAAGTGGAAGGGTTGCAGGTTAGAGGGAACAGAAAGAAGTCTAACTCAAAGCACTGAAACAGAGAGTTATGCACTGAAAAGTATCCTCCCCAAATTCATATGTTGAAGCCCTAATTCCCAATGTAACTATATTTGGTGATGAGGCTTTTATTAAAGGGGGTAGTGAAGGTTAAATGAAGTCATAGGGGTAGCGCACTAATCTAGTATGATCCATGTCTTTATAAGAGGAGGAAGAGACAACAGTGATGCATGAGCACAGAGAAAAGGCCATGAGAGGACAAAGAGAGCCATCTTCAAGCCAACTAGACAAGCTCCAGGAGAAACCAAACCTGTTGACGTCTTGATCTTGGGTTCCAGAGCTGTGAGAAAATTTTTGTTGTTTAAGCCACCCAGTCTATGTCATTTTGTTGTGGTCACCTGAGTAAAGTAAGACAGAGAGTCATGACTCCTCAATTAATTACCAGACTTGAGCCAGTTAAGGCCAAGTCCTCTCAAGAAAGGGCCCTGCTACACTGCCAAAAATGAATCCTTTTAATCTTTCTCCCAGACTTCCCTAAAGGGATCTATGGACTTTTACCAGAGTAACTGCACTGGGCAAAAGGAAACAATCAGAACTTTCAGGAACTACTGGACACTTGCTCTAAACTGATACTGATTTCAGAAGATCCAAAACATCACTGTGGTCAGAAAGAGCAGGGCTTATGGAGATCTGGTGATCAATGGAGTTTCAGCTCAGATTCATATCACAGGGGATTCATTGAGTTGCTGAACCCATCCTATGGTTATTCTTTCAGTTCTGGAATGCATAATTAGAAAAGACAGACTCAGCAACTGATGGAATCACACGTTGGTTCCCTGACCTGTGGAGTAAGAACTATTATGGGGAGAAGTCCAAGTGGAAGCCACTAGAACTTATGCTACCTAAGAAAGTAGTGAACCAAAACCAATACTGTGTTCCTAGAGGGATTTCAGACATTAGTGCCACTAATCAAGGACTTCTAAGACACAAGGTGGTGATTCCCACCATATCTCCATTCAGCTCATCTGTAGAAGACAGATGGATCTTGGAGAATGACAGTGGATTATTGCAAACTTAACCAGCAGCTGCTGTTCCAGATGTGGTTTCATTGCTTGTGCAAATTAGCATATCCCTTAGTACTTGATATGCAGCTATTGTACTGGCTTATGCCTTTTTAAAAAAGTATCTGTTAGTAAAAACAATAAGTAACAGTTTGATTTCAGCTGGCAAGGCCAGCAATACACCTTCACTGTCCTACATTGGGAATATATAAATTCTCCATCCTTATGTCACAATTTAGTCTGCAGGAACCTTGATCAACTTTGCCTTCCACAAGACATCACACTGGTCCATGACATTGATGCTATTATGCTGATTGGTCAGTGCAGACCCTTAAGACTTTGGAGGAAAGCCTTGCCATCCCCTGTGGATAACTACTCTCCTTTGGAGAAACAGCTTTTTCTTGCAACTGGGCCTTAATAGAAACTGAATGCTTAACCAGAGCCCACCAAGTTTCCATGTGTTCATGACAGTATCATGAACTTGCTATTGTCTGATCTGCCCAAGTCAAGATGGTTGTGTACAGTGGCATTCCATTTTTAAATGGAGGTGGTATATACAAAATCAGATGTTGAAGTCACAATAATTTACGTGAGGAAGTGACCAAATGTCTATGGTTCCTAATCCTAAAATATTACTGTCTCTCTCCAAACCTGTATCTATGGCCTCATGAAGAGTTCCCTATGATCGACTGATGAAAGAAGAGAAACAGTTTTGATTTATAGATGGTTCTTCATGCTGTTCAGGCCCCACCCCAAAGGGGACAGCTGCAGCACCACAGGCCTTTTCTGGGACATCCCTGGAGGACATGATGAAGGGAAATATCTCCATGGTTGCTCATTTTGCTTGTAAGGAGAAATGGCCGGAGAAATGAGTCTATCTTGGTTCATGGGCTATGGTCAATGGTTTGGTTGGATGGTCAGGGACTTGGAAAATATTGGAAAACTGGTGACAAGAAGTTCTGGGGAAGAGGTATGTGGATGAATATCTTTGAATGGGAAAAAAAAGTGAATATATCTCTGTCCTATGTGAATGCTCACAGAGGTAACCTCCACAGAGGAGGCTATTAATAATCAAATAGATAGGATGACCTGTTTTGTGGATACCAATCAACTTCTTTCCCTGTTATTTCCCAGTGGGCTCATGAACAAAGTGGGTATGGTGGCAGGAACTGAGGTTCAGTAACAAGAACTTCTACTCACCAAGGCCAGTCTATCTATAGCCATAGCTGAATGCCAATCTGTCAGTAACAGAAACCAACAGTGAGCCTCTGATATGGCACCATTTCCAAGGGTGACCAGCCAGCTACTTGGTGGCAGGTTGATTACACTGAACTGCTTCCATAGTGGAAGGGGCAGTGCTTTGTACTTACTGGAATAAACATTTCTCTAGATATGGATTTGCCTTCCCGGCATATAGTGCTTCTGCTGAACTACCATCTGCAGACTTACAGAATTCCTTATCTCCCATAATGTTATTCCACACAGCATTGCTTCTGATCAAGGAACTCACTTCATAGTGAATCAAGTATGGCAATGGCCCCATAATCATGGAATTCATGAGCTTTACCATGTTCCCCATTATCCTGAAGCAGCTGGCTTGATTAAAAAGTGCAATGGCCTTTTGAAGACTCAGTTGCAATGCCAGTGAAGTGGTAATAGCTTGCAGGGCTGGAGCAATGTCATATAACAGGCTATATATATCTGAATCAGCCTTTAATACACGGTTCAGTTTCTCCAAAAGCTAGAATTCACAGGTCCAGGAAATGAGGGGTAGAAATGGAAATGACACTATTTACTATTACCCCTAATGATCCACTAGCAAAAATTTTACTTTCTGTCCCTGAGACCCTATTCTCTGTTGTTCCAGAAGTCTTAGTTCCAAAGGAAGAAATTATTTCCAATTAGGAGACATAACAGTGATTTCACTGAATAGGAAATTAAGACTACCATCTGGCCTCTTATGGTTCCTTAAGCCTTTAAGTCAACGGGCAAGGGAGTTCTATATTGGATGGGTTGATTGATCCTGATTGCCAAGGGGAAATTGGGTGCCACTACATAGTAAACATGAGGAAGAACAGGTCTAGAATATAGGAGATCTCTTAGGGCATTTTTTTAACCACTATTGACCTGTGATAAAAGTCAATGGAAAACTTCATTTGATTCAGGCTGGACTAATGGCCCAGGCCTTTCAGGAATGAAGGTTTTGGTCACCCCACTAGGCAAAAAACCATGACTAGCTGAGGTTCTTGCAGAAGACAAGGAAAATATGGGATGAGTTGTGGAAGAAGGTAGTTATAAATACCGGGTATGACCATGTGATGAGTTGCAGAAACAAGAACTGTAATTGTTGTTAATATTTTTTCCCAATTTTTTATGAATATATGTGTGTCTATGTATATGTATGTCTATTCACATATACAGTATTTTTGTTTTCTTTTCTTTCTTATCCCCTTATCATCTAACATAAGATATATTAATAATAGTTAAGTTTACATCACAGTATTTAAGTTATAGAATATCAAATTCAAGTGTGAATGATACCCAAAAACTTTGCATCCTCTTCTAGGGGAAGAAGGGTTAGTGAATTTTCAGTTATATATAAGATAGTTGTGTTCTATTAGGCAGAAGTATTACTTTGTTTTTGTCTTTATTTGGAGGTTAAGTATGGTTTAAGGAGGTGTGTATGGGTGCCAAATTGATAAAGAGGGGACTATAATAGTTTTATACATCAACTTGGTTAGGTTATAATACCCAGTTATTGCTGTGAAGATATTTTTATGTGATTAACACCTACAATCAGTTGAGTTTCAATAAAGAAGATTGTAAGGTAGGTGAGTCTCATTGAATTAGTTGAAAGGCCTTAAGAGAAAAAACTGAGGTTTCCTTGAGGAAGAAGAAACTCTACCTCTGGATGGCAGGATCAGATTCTGTCTGAGAGTTTCCAGACTGCTGGTCTGCCCTAGAAATCTAAGACTTGATGGTCCCAACATTGTACAAGTCAATTCTTTGAAATATGTGTGTATGTGTGCACGTGTGTGCATATGTGTGTTAAATATGTTTATATATATAATATACATACATGTATAATATGTATTATGTCTGTCCAACTCATTATATTTCTCTGGTAGAACCCTGACTAATACAGATAGCAAAGTAGATATGCAATGAGATAGATATCACCAAATACAAAATTATATTAAGCAAAATGCTATGTAACGTGAGCATAATGCTGAAAACTTATGAACTTCTTACACTTCATCTATCTGGGAGAAATGGAAGGAAAAGACTTTCTGGTCATTTGTCACTCAAAGCCATATCAATTTTAAGAGCGGCCATTTATTGAATGTCTATATAAGCCAGGCACAAAGCTAGGGGCTTTACATTTATTTATGATTTAAAAAATATGGCAAAATAAACATCATTTCTAACTTACAGAGTATGAAATTGAGTTTCAGAGAATGGGAATAACTTACCCAAGAACATGTTTGTGAAAGGCAGTGCCGGGACTTGAACTCAGGTCGACCTGATTCCAGAGTCTGTGCTTTCTGTAAAACAGATGACGGTCTTTCAGCCTGTAAGGTAGACCCATGGATATGGGATTTGGTAGTAGCCTTCATGGGGACAAGTGACATAAATGTCATCTTCATGTATGGTCAGTGCTTGGGAAATGAAACTAGGTGGTTTGTCAGTCTCCATACAACTGGTGTGCTACCCACTTAGTATAATAACCGTTCAACTCTATGATGGGGGCAGTGAAAGAGCCCAGTACTGGTGTAGTTGTGTGTTACTTGAGATAGGCCCGGGCAAGTTATTTTTTCATTCTCAGGACCACTGTTGCCTTGAAGTTGAAAGTTATATAACAGAAGGGCAGGCCAAAGAATACATGTAGTGAAACCCCTGGTTTTTAAACCTAGGGCTCTTGGTTAGAATATTTCTGTCACTCTGAAATTTCGAATCTTTAGGATATTTATAGACCAATAATCAGGGCTGGGAAAGTTGAAATTTAAAGGTGAAGTTGAATTCAGTTAATGAGGCATCTTTGGTACAGCACAGAGAATATTGGATCAGGAGTCAGGAGACCAAGACTGGACATTCAACTTTGCACCTTACTAAACACTGCCACCTTGTCCAGGTCACTTAATGTTCCCAATCCTCACTGTCATATGAGTAGAAAATCCCACATGATGGCTGTGGGGTTTTAAATGTACTTAAATAAGAACACATTGGCTGAAAATTGTCTACCATAATTCTTGGTGTACAATAGGTATTTAATACCCTGCACAACTTAGTAATCACTCCCCTTTTCAGGCATACTAATTCTCTGTTACTACTGTACAGGTCTTAGTGAGAGAGTAATTCCAGGCACCCATCCCCTACCTGGGAAGCCAAGAGGATGAAGGTCTTTCCACTCCAAGCAAGCCCATGAGCCCAGTTAGTCTCTTTTCCCTGGGACGTTGCATCTTGAGTGAAAGATGCAAGGTCAGAAGAAACAGATCACTCATGTTAGGAACAGTGGCAACTGAGGTTTCTAGTTATGGGGACATTTCTGGGTTGTTTGCTTCAAGCTCATGTCCTTTTGGAGCTTCTGACTCCCTGCTCATTCCTAAGTCTCGTCCTCCAGCATCTCACTGATTATGTTAGCAGCAGCACCCTCCCTCCATTGATATTCTTCTGAAGAAATCTTCCTTTGTTAAATTAGCTGAAGTTGGCCTTTATTTCTTGCCATTAGGACCCTGGCTGACACACATGTCAAGAACTGATATGAGAGAACCAGTAGAATAGGGCTTATAGTCCTGTTTGCATATTTCATTAGGTTTGGTGAGTTTGCAGTCCTTGGTGTGGGTGTAAAATTCCAATTTACTTCTCTAATGAACTCTTCAATGATTGACCTGGTCCTAATTTAGCTGTACATTATTATAGCTAAATGTTGGTTGCTACAAAAAGACCTTGTTTTGACCTCATAAGAAAACACCATTCAAAATCAACTGGAGGAAAGCAAAACACATGACCCAAAGTCAGGGAAGAAATTCACTGCGTGTGTGTTTCAGGGTTGGCTGTGTCCTTATTACCATCTCTTTCCTAACACACTAACATTTCTTGTACATTTGACCACCATTTAACATGTTCAGACAAACACTATTTTAAAAGGAGACACTCTGAGTTAAAAATGACCCTCCTTCTTGGGTGTGTTTTGTGGTTTCTGCGGCTGGAGGTTATAATAGGCCATTTGATTAATGAGCTGTTTTATTGGGATGCAAATAATGCATAATGTCATAAGATCCATATGTTGTACATTACCGAGGCATAAAACTTACCTTGGCACAAAATAGAAAATTTAAAACATCTTTCTTGAAAAAATATATCATGCTGAACAAAAAGCATGTGGATATTTCTGGTATTTATGAAACTGATGAATGTTGTGCCAGATTTGTTTAGTTTTAGTGCTAACTCTGATCCTGTTCGTGTATGTGTTCTCTATTCATCAGAAGTACCTTTAAGATGCTTCTGTTCCCTCTCAGTTTGTTCATAATAGTTAAAAAGAGCCAAACAGCTGGTTCTGCTAACACACAGTAGCTATCACTTGCGTGGTTTAGAACTAAAATGCTAGATACTGGAAAAAATGTAATTATAATAAAAACAGCGGTTGGAGATTAGAGATGTAATTGCTCATGCATCACCAGAGAGGAGGGGCATGAGAAGGATGTGTGAATACTCAGTCCACTGGATACAAATCTCAGAGCAATAAAACCCCTTGGGGATATAGAGACTAACAATGTAGTGGGTGTGAAGCGAGGTGGAGCACTCAAGTTTTGGTTGATATGGGAGATTTCACATCCAGTGAAACACTCATAAGACCAGATGAGACTGATCAACCATCTTCCCAGAACCTTCACATGGGAAACTGCTTTTTCATCCTTCAGCTTTTGGTCAAACGTCATTTCTCAAAGAGCCCTTCCCTAGTCACTCCCTGGCTGCCATGGTCACTCTTATTCATATGATGTCATTTTATTCTCTTTATGAAAATTTTTACTGCCTGAATCATCTTGTTTATCTGTTGGTTTACTTAGGTAGTGTATGTTTTGTATGAGAAAATAGGCTCCTGATGACTAGTTCACAGCTATAAACTCTGATCATAGCCTGGAACACAATAAGAGCTAATAGATTAAATGTTGAATTTGAAAATAATAATAGTCCTTCTCCCCTTTAAGGAATTCTGTAATGCTTAATTGAGATAATCTTTGAGAACTTGACATGACAGTGCCAGGCACAGAGTAATTATTTTGCAACTGTTACCTAGCATTAATTAATTAATTAATTATGAAAAATCAGCTCATGTGATGATTATGAAGGCTGAGAAGTCTGATAACCTGCCATCTGCAAGCTGGAATCCCAGGAAAACTGATGGTGTAAGTTACAGCTCAATCTCAAAGTTCTGACAACCCAGAGTGCCAATAATATAAGTCTCAGTACAAGGGCAAGAGAAGACCATGTCCAACTCAAAGAGAGAGAGAGAGCAAATTTCCCTTTCCTCCACCCTTTTGTTCTATACAGGCCCTCTTGGATTGGATGATGCCGCCCACCCCCCCCCCCCCATAATGGGGAGGGAAATCTACTTACTTAGCCTACCAATTCAAATTCTTTTTTTTGTTTGCTTTTGTTCTTTTATTTTCTTTTTTATTATGTTATGTTAGTCACCATACACTACATCATTAGTTTTTTATGTAGTGTTCCATGATTCACTGTTTGTGTATAACACCCAGTGCTCCATGCATTATGTGCCCTCCTTAATACCCATCACTGGGCTACCTCATGCCCCCAACCCCCGCCCCTCTAAAACCCTCAGTTTGTTTCCCAGAGTCCATAGTCTCTCATGGTTTGTCTGCCCCTCTGATTCCCCCCCATTTAGTTTTCCCTTCCTTCCCCTAATGTTCTCTGTGCTATTCCTTATGTTCCAACTATCAGTGAAACCATATGATAATTGTCTTTCTCTGCTTGACCTATTTCACTTAGCATAATCCCCTCCGGTTCTATCCATGTTGATGCAAATGGTGGGTATTCATCCTTTCTGATGGCTGAGTAGTAGTCCATTGTATGTATGAACCACATCTTCTTTATCCATTCATCTCTTGAAGGGCATCTCAGCTCCTTCCACAGTTTGGCTATTGTGAACATTGCTGTTATGAACATTGGGGTGCACGTGCCCCTTCTTTTCACTACATCTGTAAATACCCAGTAGTGCAATTGCTGGATCATAGGGTAGCTCTATTTTTAACTTTTTGAGGAACCTCCATACTGTTTTCCAAAGTGGCTATACCAGCTTGCATTCCCACCAACAGTGTAAGAGGGTTCCCCTTTCTCTACATCCTTGCCAACATTTGTTGTTTCCTGCCTTGTTAATTTTTGCCATTCTAACTGGTGTAAGGTGGTATCTCAATGTGGTTTTGATTTGAATTTCCCTGATGGCTAATGATGTTGAACATTTTTTCATGTGTCTGTTAGCCATTTGTATGTCTTCTTTGGAGAAGTGTCTGTTCATGTCTTCTGCCAAATTTTTGACTTGATTATTTGTTTTTTGGGTGTTGAGTTTGAGAAGTTCTTTATAGATCCTGGATATTGGCCCTTAATCTGTAGTGTCATTTGCAAATATCTTCTCCCATTCCATGGGTTGCCTCTTAGTTTTGTTGACTGTTTCCTTTGCTGTGCAAATTCTAATCTCCTTAGAAATACCCTCACAGACATACCCAGACATAATATTTAACCAAATATCTGGGAACCTCATGTCAAGTTGATACATAAAATTAACCATTTTACTTATGATGATATACCATCAAAAAGGAGATTTAATCAACACCCGCAGGGAATGATTTAACTTGGCTATATTAATCTATAACTTATCCACTTAAAAATTTTGGAAAGTAAAGTTTCACAAACCTAGCTCAAGAATTAATTGCACAGATTATTAACATTCTCTGTTTAGTATGGAAGCAGGATTATGCCCACTGTCAGAGAATTATGACTTCATCAAAGACTGAGAAGTTACAATACAGACTCAGCAGGAAAACACTACAGGAAAAAAGTTGAGTTAGAAAGCTCTTTCAGGGGGCACCTGGGTGGCTCAGTTGGTTAAACGACTGCCTTCGGCTCAGGTCATGATCCTGGAGTCCCAGGATCGAGTCCCGCATCAGGCTCCCTGCTCGGCAGGGAGTCTGCTTCTCCCTCTGACCCTCCTCCCTCTCATGCTCTCTGTCTCTCATTCTCTCTCTCTCAAATAAATAAATAAAAAAAAAAAAAAAAAAAAAAGAAAGCTCTTTCAGATCTTGTGGTGCCTCCGGGTCACCAGGTTATCATTAGGAACATTAATTTTTTCTGAGCTTTAGTTAAGTGCTTTCTCAGAAATTTCTGGCTCAATGTAATTGTGGTTACTCTAGCTCATTTGATAGCATTTTACTCTGCAACTTTAATAAAACTCCTTTTTAGGAAAAAAAAGATGTATCAAATTTCTTTTATTTACAAAACACAATATATGTAGGCTTTATTCTTAAGCTTCCTACAGATAGAGTGACGGGATACACGATCCTTGCTGATTCAGGTCCCACTCTTTAAGCAAAGTTGTGAATGTGCTGCTATTTCTTTTCTCATTGATAGAATTTTACTTTCCAGCCAGGTTTATCTCACCTACCAGAAGGTCAGGGCATGGGGCAGTCCCAGCTGGGGAGGGACCGTTACCCCCGTGAAATGTCTCCTCGCTGGTTCACTGCGCGCCAGAGCTCCCATTCACAGCTATTGATTTTTGCACAGTAAAATTGTGATGGCTTCCTCAAAGGGGCCAATTTTTTTCAGATTAACAGCTGCTCTGTTAATGTCAGAGGAGCCTGGTGGTTATTTATGGACATCAAAGAGCATGTCTCAAACAACAGGCCCCTCAAATTCAAAATAAAAGGAGTATAATAAATGGAAAATTATAGTTTATATGAACTACCCTCTTTCAATGTAACACACTTTGGGTAATAATGTCAGGGGATATGAAGACAGGAGGCGTTCTCACTATTTATGTGGCATGTTGACTTCGTGCCATTTCTACATGGGCAGTAAAAATCTATGCTTAGTGTTCTTTTAAATTTTATTTAATTTTATAAATGAACCAAGCAATGACTTTGCTATGTTGTAGTAGGAACAAAGAGACAAATAGGCACGGATCATCCTTTATATTTCATGAGATTATCTGTAGTCTAATGAGTCATGGTAATAGACGGAATCTGAATGGAGCCCAGATATCAGGGCTAGACACAGACTTTCTATTTATCAGACAACTATCTGCTTTTCCTGGAAGCAGACAGTGAAGGGGCTCTATGCCCTATAGGTTGATCAGGTTTAACACTTCTCAGTGAAGAGGAGAGATCAAAACTGCCCCAAGCAAGAAGACAGGGAAACTGCCCTAATATGTAGAAAGGTAGACGACGCTTGCCACTTCCCTGTGTTACGTGTGGTTCTGAATCAAGGAGCCTGTGTGTGATGTAGTGTGGTCCCCCATAAGCCTTCTCATTTTCAAGGTTCCCCAGCGAGTGCTTCAGCTCCCAGGTAGCTATCTGTCACCTCTCTCTCCAGCCTCCTCCCTATAGCCTAATACATTTCTGAAAATGAATTTTTATCAGAGTAATGCAAGCAATAGCGTAAGAGTCAAATATTAAAGAGCCTATAATGGAAAACAGCTGCAGAGAGAAATGTTTCTTGAAAACATGGAGAGAATATGGAAGAAATACCTGTTCTCTCTCTCTCTCCTCTTGCCTTGTGATCTCATATCGGTGTCTACCATGGGCCAGTCCTTACCTAAGAACAGGAGCCTGGGTGATGCTTTCAACAGGGCAGAAGACGGGTACATGGAGAATGAATGAAGCTGGCAAACAACCAACAAAAATAACCAGTTCAGGAATGAATACCTATGCGGAACAGCTATGGTGAGACCCAAATGAGTAAATATGAAAGGCACTAGGCAAGGAAACTGACAGATGGTGGGTCCTCAAGAATGTATTTTCCTCTCCCTTCTTTCCCTTTCTCATCGATCAGAATCTGCTCTTTAAAAATTGTGATTTGCTCATTGCATAAGCTGTAAATCTTGGTAAGCATTTTAACAAGGATGAGACTATTCCAAAGCATTTTGGATATTCTAGGGTTAGTAACTTGTGAGTGGTATTTTGGTGGGGTGGATGGGCAGGAGAGGGCTCCTGTCTATTTCTTGTGTGGTAAGGTCCTGCCGGCATTGCTCAAGAACCCCCTCAGCTTTGCCTCTAGGACTCCGGGTGGCTATTCCCACAGAAGTGTGCTGCGGGTCATAAATCTCTCTGGAAGCGGGGAAGCCTGGTCACCTCACATCACTGTGCTACTGCCTGAGGACCGTCTTGCCGCAGGGCATACACCTTTGCATTCTCTGGTGTGTTTGTAATAACCACAGGCCATTTGGCTGGCACCAAAGAAACGACTTTCTTCCCTCTGACTCTTGTTTCTCACCAGTCCTGCCCCTGATGCTCTGGGTTCTGATGGGTGGCCAGTGCTCCCTATTCTTTGCTTTAACTTCTCCCTGCCCCTTACTATTAACTCTTCAGTGGATCCAAGTGATTTCCTGGGTTATCCCTGGAGCAGTTGCCTGATCCAGGGAGTCCGGACATTTTTCTGGTGGAGAGAGATGGTTTCCAATACTGCAATATCTGCGTCAGTCCCTGGAGGCTGATCATTGACCCCGCTCAGGGTAACTTTCCTGGATTCTGGAATGGGCTGACCAGCAGAGAGTACCCCTGGGAGCTGGGCTGGGCTTCCCATTGGGATCTGGGACAGCCCCCAACCACATGAGCCCTGAGGAGTATAATTTTCTCTCAGGGCACCTATCCACTCTTCCATAATCCACTCCACTCAGGTTCCTCATTAAAGTAAAAATCAGTGTTCTTTTAATGTGGCTTTTTGTGTTTCATTTCCTTTGTTGGTTAAAAAATGTTTCCAATGAAACATTTTATAAGATTTCTATACAGTGCATACATTTTGAACATTTTGTTCCTATTAACATAAAATATTATTCTCATTTCCTCCTGTTGGGAAGAAAGAGAAAAAAAGCATTATAAAAATTAAAAATAATTTCTTTGTTATTAAGGAGGTATGAATGATTTATGAGCACAATAAAGGCAAATCTCTTTGGTCAACATTATGAATTTGAAAATAAGACTTCTTTTCAGATTTTTGAAATGGCTTCGATGACAGTAGGCCCTAAAATAACAAAGGAGACCAGGTTACAATGGGAAATTCTTTCCCTCGACTTTTCCTTTCTGGGGGACGTGGTGTGCTCTCTACCCTTGGGAACAAAGTTGAGTCATCCCAGGGCAGAGTCAGGGAACTCGGTGTCAAATGGCTTGTTTCTAGATGTGTCTGTGGGTCATCTGCATCTGTAGAGATGCATTTTCAAATTCCCTGTATCATTTTGTTGTGCCCTTAAAGGTCATATCTAGTTGAGTCTTACCGGAGTCACCCATGTTGACTGACTTGCCCCGCCATGTTTCTCTCAGTGACATGGGAGCCCTTGGTTCCTCCCACATGCTGAAGGCTTGGTAGCTCTGTGATTCTGTTCTTCTGCTGTGTGTTCTCAGAGTAATTCCCCCACACTTCTACCAGGTCCTGCCTGTTAAATCCCATGCTCTCTAGAGTGAGGGGCTCTGTAATTGGTTTTTGGTTCTGTGTCTCATGGTTCCCAGCCCAGGGGTCTAGTTCTCTAACATTAGGCTGTATATTAAGCTGGAGGTATCACTAGGGGAAGCTGGCATGTTGCAAGGGGACCCTTACATGGCATTTCCTAGGTGAATTCACCCTGGTTTGAGGTCACGTAACTGGCAGTGCATGCTCAGAAACCAGATTCTCTTAGCATATTAGGAATGTGGTGGGAAATGGCCTTATATCAACCAGCTTATGAGGCTGACGAAGAGTCTGGCACTCCAATTTCTTAGTTTACAAGAGAAATACCTCCTTCCAAACACTTGCATTGTCACTAGATCATTGCAGGGAGAAGGTACCTGCTTGGTGAGACCTAGAAAGACAGGTGTTGACATCACTAGGATGCTAACTGCTGGAGGTTCAAGTTTTCAACAACTTACTGAGCACCTAGTTCTGGGCAGGCTCTAGGCACTGGGGGTGCAGCAGGGAACAAAGCAGACAAGAATCCTTGCCCTCACTGAGCTTATGTTGTTGTGACTACTTGAGCCCAGGGGTCTGGGTATCTCCGACTCATGCACACAGACATTGTATGGTTTTCCATTTTCTCTGCTCAAAGTTCCACAACCCCAGAAGTGAAAGCATACCAAGGCAGTCCTTTGGAGAAATCACATAAAAGAGAGGGTTAGATGGTGAGAAATTTTTCTCCACACCTTTAATTTTCACCCAAGAAATTCTATGCATGGGAATAGGACAAGATTTAATACCTTTTATGGTTTTCTTTCTTCCTCAATTCTGCTAAATGCAGAAAAGGTCTTGCCAGCCTACTTAGCAAATTTAAAATGGAAAAAATACATGAAGAGGGACAGGCCACAGACTGAGAGAAAGGAGAGAAGCCACGTCAATCTTTAGGATCAAGGGTACGTGGTGCAGAGAGAGGGCTTGACTTGCCAGATCCAAAGCCATTAAGAAGAGCCAGAGATGTGAAGACAGGAGGAAGCGTTTTCAAAATGGTTGTGGTGGATTACGAACTGAATTTCCTTTCATGCTTTTTTGAATGGAGTTACTTTTGATTACTAGTCTGCAAAAATTAAGCCGTACAGGACCCTAGGATTTATTAAAGTTCATGAATTCTGGGTTCAGGTTTAACCCGATTATTCTTATGTCCTTCAGTCTGCTGGCCTCATTTTTCCCTTTCACATACAGTTAAAGTAATATGATCCCCCTTTTCCACAGAGCTGCAGGAAGTCCACTAGCCACTCCAATATTTTTCAGGGTCCAAGGGTTCTTCAGTTCCCAGGTAGCTGCCTGTCACCTCCCACTCCAACTTTCTAGCCCAATTCTTTGTTTCTTAAATTCAGTTTTTAATAAAGTTATGCATATACCAGTTTGAAACTCAAGTATTCAATGGCTTATAATGCAAAACAGAAGTCCCCAACTAATTGTTCTCTATTCCAACTCCTTGCAGGCAACCATTTTCAACTCTTCCAGATCTTGCTTTCTTATACTTACCTTCCTATTTCTAAATAAAACACTTGCTGTGTCATTTATTAGCTTATTCATTGTAGGCATTATGTATTTACATTCTGTTAGATAGACGAGGGTTTAACTCTCATTCTCCCGCACCTCCCATCCCACCCACCTTCTCTTCCTACACTCTTGTTCGAATGATACAAACAAGTTTTGATCAAATCAGCCGTCAGGATTGACATTATTATGACCATGAAAAAAATGTTAATAACCAAGAACTGTGTCATAGATCTATCTTCTTACTTGTATACTGTTTTTTTCCTAGAATTAATATTTTCCTCATTTTTTCATTTGCTGCTGTTTTTGTGTGCTTCTATTTAATATTTTTCATGCTCCACCATATTTTCTTATATATCCATCAATATTATTTTCCAAATGGTCAAACAAATAAAATAATCTATCAACTAATTATTTTTCCCCTGGGTTCCTCTCTCCAAATGTGTCCTCTCTTGGGTTTCCGTGTGGACAGTTGCTTCCTAGGCATGATGTGTGGCTCTCATCACAGATTTCCTTTTCTGTGTAACTTGTGTTGGATCTCCCATTTCCTAGGAAACTCATTCTGCACTCACTCCCTCACTTTGCTGGAGCACATGCTCCTGTACTCCTGGAAAGTTGTTCATCGTGATAATTGTATGTTTAAAGTCTTGCGTTTGTGTTTCTAATCTACCTTCCTACTTAGTTGATAATTTGGCTGGGTATATAATGCTAGGTTGCAAATCATTTTGCCTCACAATTTTGAAATTATATTTCCATTGCTTTCTAACCTCCAGATTTGTTGTCAAGAAATCTGATATATTCCATTCCATACTCTTTGTTAGTGACCTTTCCTTCCACCCACAAAGAAATTTACAGGATTTTTTTTTCTTTTACTCTCTGGTGCTTTGAAATTTCATTCACTGTGCTGGACAGTGGCATGTTCTTTCAGTCTGGAGGTTCTCATATCCTTCAGCTCTGGAAAATGTTCTCTGGTATGAATTTGAAAATAACTTTCTTTCCATTTTTCCCTCTGTTTTATTAATCTCTTGGATTTCCTGGGTTAGTACTCTGTTTCTTATCTTTTCTTTTCATAGTCCCACCTTTTGATTTTATTTGCTCTGTTTACCAAAATGTTTCTTAATTTTTATCTATCAAACTTGGTGTTACATTTTTTATGTTGACTAACAATTTTCCAGTTTTTTCCAGTTGTTCTTCCTTAACACATGCCTATGAGCATCCCATCTTCTTATATTTGCAATGTCTTTTCTTATCTCTCCAATTTTATTCCTTCTAGCTTATTCACTAAGCTCATAGTTTTCCTTCCCTCCCTCCTTCTCTCCCTCCCTCTCTAAGAAGAGAAACTGGGACACAGGCAATTACAGAGGGAAAACTATGTGAAGATACAGGCAGAAGACAGCCATTTACAAGCTAAGGAAGGAGATCTCAGAAGAAATTGGCCCTGCCAACATCTTGATCTTGGACTTCTAAATCCAGAACTGTGAGAAAATAAATTTGTTTAAGCCTCCTGTCTGTGGTACTTTGTTATGACAGCCCAAGCAAACTAATGTACCATGTTTTCAGCCTTGTTCTTCATCCCTAACTTTTATGATGCCTGCTGCCTCCATTATCTGTTCCTTTCAAGGTCCTGTGGGGTGAACTGCTCACATCCCCTCTGCAGGCATCTTCAGCTATAGCTGCTACCACTCTATGTCCCTTAGCATCCTTCCCTCCACTTGCTTTGTATCTTCCTAAAATTTGTTGAATTATGAAAATTTCTTTAAGTGTGCCTCCTACTGTCTTTATTCATTAGAATTTTATACTAAAAAAAAAAAAAAATCATTTACTGCCATTTTAGTGGGTTTCAGGAGAAGGAAGAGTTATACCTCCATTTTAACCTAAGCTGCATTTCTAAAATTCTACTTTCAATATAGCAATAGCAATAATCAACAGAAATTATGAAAATTTTCTTTTAACATATTACATATGTACTGACACCCAGTGTGTTGGTTCTCAGTTCCAAACTCATGCTTCTTTGCCCTGTTTCTTATATTGGAGCTGTATCCTGTAAATATTTCTGGTTTACCAGATGGCTTGATAGTCAGCTTCATCAATAGGGGACTTTGGGGGGACACTGTTGGGGGGTAGGGATTCCTCTTCCTGGTTCCCCTGTACTTTTATCTCTGGCTCCTATGGTATGAGGCTGCCAAAGGCAGGGGGGGCCGCCAGTGACACAAACACTTCCGTGAGTTTCACAGTTACCCATCTGTGAATTCCTAGTGAGTTCTAGGGCTCCCCCTAATGGGGGCTTCCTGGTGAGTCCCATTACAATCCCGAGGGCAGTTTCCAACTTGCCAGCATGGGCTTACAGTACTTCAGTGAATTTCCCTGCCATCCAGAGGGTCCCAGTCACAACTCCTCAAGTGCTGTCTGAGTCTCAGCATGGTGTGATGGGGTGGTTTTTTCTCAGATTGTTCTATTTTTTGTGGGGGGGAGTGCTCTGTCTCAGCCTTAGAGGTAGTGGCTCTCTCTTTTTTCTGCTATTGTATTCTCTAGAGCAAGGGTTTGCAAACCTTTTCTGGGAAGGGCCAGAGAGTAAATACTTAAGGCTTCATGGGCCACAGGGTCTCTATTACTCGATGCAATGTTGTAGTGAGAAAACAGCCACAGACAGCAAACAAATGAACAGGCGTGGCCAGTTGGGCCCACAGGCCCATTCCTGCTTTCATGTGCTCCTTATCCCATAGGTATCAATTCCCTGTTACTAGTGAACAGGTTTCTTTTTTTAAAAAAATAGATTTATTTATTTATTTATTTATTTATTTATTTATTTATGAGAGAGCACAAGCAGGGCAGAGGCGCAGAGGGAGAGGGAGAAGCAGACTCCCTGCTGAGCACAGAGCCTGACACAGGATTCGATCCCAGGACCCTGGGATCATGACCTGAGCCTAAGGCGGACACTTAACCAACTGAACCACCCAGGCGCCCTAGTTAACAGTTCTTTATATGAAATTCTCACTTCAAATTACCAGTGTGGTTACTTCTCCTGACTGGATGTTGACTGATACACCACATTGAAATTTTAGGCAAGGACTTGGCTTTTGACTTGGGTCAGCTGATAGCGTTTGCTCTGGATCTTACAATTCTGGTCAGTGTTATGGCGGTGGTGGGGGGTGCAGAAAATGAATGAGAGAAGGAGTGAATTTGTGGAAATCTTAAACAAAAAAAGTAACGAGCAGGTGGACATTTTAGGCAGGGCTTTCTTACCAGTGTACAGATGAGACTTGGGGAAAGCAGCAGAAAAATCTTTTCTTCTTGTCAGTTGTAAACTTCAGGTTCACAAAATGTTGCCTCCAGTTATCTACTCTATAAAACTTTCATGTCTGATATAATTTCCAAGATTTTCAGGTAAAAGTGATGCTCTAGGAAGATGCAGGATGTTTTTCTGGGGCTCACTCTCCCCTTGGCCCAGGATGGCAGTTCTTCTGGGGAGCACGTGTTAAATGCTCTTTGGAGTGGCAGTTTCACGCCCTCCCCAAGCTTTTAGGCAAAGTACATTGCAATTGATTAGTTTTCTGCTTTCTAAATTGCTGTCAAGTTCCAGACTCATCTCCCTGAGATTATTCCCATCATCTTTAGTGGAGGTTTGGGTGTCTGCAAATTCTTCAGTGACACATTTACAGGCTGTCTTTTGCTTTATGCTCACAGATGGCTAATCATAATCATGCCGTGTATTTTACTAGTTTAATTCTCAGAGGGTAACCTCTTTTCCAAGATTTTGTTTCTCTACGTATTGCCACTACCAAGGAAATGTTCCCTCATTGCAGTGGGGCAGAGAACACTTACCCCAAGGCTATCCCAAAGACATGGCTCTGGGACTTCCTGAAAATAGAACCTTGCCTGAGATGTTTCTGCCAGGTTCCCTATGGCTTTTCATTCATGTGATGGCTTAGGGAGAGAAGTGAAAGGAAAAAGCATGCTCACGGGCAATCCTGGTGCAAAAGCAATAGCAGTTGGCAAAACCTTTGTCCTAACTGCCTATCAATTTTTCTCTTTGTTATTGTACAAGCAGGGAAGGTTGTAAGATCAGCTGTTGTAAGTGATGAATTAAGACAGAATTACAAGCAGAGGATGCCTTATTGCTGGTGTCAGATTTAAACCTCTGAAGGGGAAAGGGGGAAAAGGGAAAGAAACATTTTTTCCCTCTTGCTCATTTAAGGCTTGGAATTGAGTATGAGAAGGCACCTCGATCATCAGCTGAGAACTTTCCACTTCCCCTCCCTCCCATTTTAGACCAACCAATACTCTTGTAGATAGAATACAGGGTCCACAAAGTGCCTCGCAAGAATTTGGAATAGGTAAGATTGTTCCCTGGGTTAAGCTATAAAACTGACTTAGATCCGTGTGAGAAAGTGCAAAGTGACCTTAGAAAGAAAATGTTTTCTATGCTAAGACATAATGAGAAATGGACTGTAGGCACTGGCGCAGGCAAAGGAAGAAAATGCCTTTCAGAAGGAAGTTAGAGAGAGGCAGTGCCTGTCCAGGTCTGTTCTGTAGGAGAGGCACTCCACCTCCAACTCCCATCTCTGCGCTATCAGGAGCGTCCGCCATTACCTTCTTTATACTCATCACCTGCCTTATTTGATATTTGCCTGGTCAACTGCTGCTGCTGATCTTGCTCCCTGGGTGGATTTGTCTACAGAGAGAGAATGGCTTGATCCCCAGACATTCCTATCATATCCACTTGACAGCCGTTTTCTCATGGGAGATGAACAAATTAGCAACATGGTGGTTGTGAAGTTGGTTGAGTGCTATCTAAAACTTGGGGAGCTAACAGATCAGTTATCTGCCATGTTGGATAAGGAGCCCCAGTGTGGGACCAGCCAGACTCCAATGGCACTTGTAAATAGTCCTAAAATATTTCTGAATTTTTTTTTCAGATAATGACATTTTTATTACCTAGAAACTTAATTCTAAGAAGAAAAAGTTGATTAAATTATAACTACGAAGAAACTCAGAGTACTGTAATGATTAAGAGCAGGGACTTTGGGTTCAGACAACATGGGCTCCAGGCCTGGTCCTCTTGCCTTTCTTCATGAAGTCCATAGGCACTTGGTTGGTCTCTGTGTGTTCAAACTGTTTCATCTATAAAGTGAACACAGTAATACATAAGAAAGTGTTTATGTACCAGACTTGTTGTGAGCTTTAAATGAGATTTGCCCATAAAATACTTACCACAATGCCTGATGCATGGTAAGGTATCAATAACTTATAGCTGTCATCATCATCATTATTATGATCAAGTATTTTTTCTCCTTTTTAAGGATCAAAGGAATGTGCTACTGCCAATCAGAGTTTAGATCAGCCAAGAGAATCAGTGCTAAAAACCAAGTTGAAAGAACTTTTGACCAGCACTGTCCTAGTGTAAAATAAAAAATACATATTGATTTAACTAAAAATATTGAATTTAATTTCAGATAGTAATAAATGAAATGAAAGGGAGATGAAGGCTGTGGGAGGATGATGGTGGTGATGTCAGAGGAGCTCTACCAGTTTGAGATCCAAAGAGTGATCGATATGAGCTGGATGGGCTGAAGACCCTATGAGAAAGTGGCATCAGAGCCCAGAGCCAAATGATGTGGTCAGCCCTTTAGGATCTGCAGGAAAGATTCAGGAAGGGGGTGCAGCTAATACAACCTGGAGGAGGGAAAGAGCTTGGCATTTTCTAGAAATAGAAGGAAGGCCAGTGAGGATGGAAAACAGTGATGGGGGACTGGAAGGGGGTGGGGTCAGGAGGGAGGACTTGCGGGCCACTGCAGAGAGGATGGTTTCATACCCAAGGCAGAAGGAATCACTGTAGGGGTTTGAGGCAGTGCAGTCCCAGACTGGAGTATGGAGAATGGACTGTCATGGGGTAATGCATCGCCAAGGAGCAGGGAGAGTGTCTGGAGGTTAATAGGCTTAGGCTGGTGCAGAGAGAGTGGAAATGGAGAGAAATGGTTGGATGTATTTTGGAAGTAAAGCTGATAGGACTTTCTGACAAATTGAATGTAGGGAGTAAGGGCGAGAGAGAAGTCAAAGATGATTGTTGGATTTTTGGCTCAAATAGTGATGTGAATGATCGTTTCAGTGAGTGAGGGTGGATAGACTGGGACAAAGTAGATTTGGTGGGAAAAAATTAGATTTATTTGAAATAAGGTTAGACTATTAGATGTCAGTTGGAAATGTTTTAGATATTTAGGTGGGCTTTGTAGGGAACGTTTGTGTTTTCTATGAAGTTTTAAAAATCAAAAAGCCTATTTTGAGGAGCTCCACCATCCTAGAGCCCTATGCTGGGAACTGCTCTTCTTGTTCAATCCTTTTGTTATACATGAAAAAAAAAAAACGTTATTTTGCAACGAGATTTCCACTGTGACTCAGTGGTGGAACTGGCCCTAGCACCTGAGCTTATTCACTGATCTATTTATTTCTGATGAGTTATTCTATTCTGAGCTTCACATCAGCCCCAAGATAGTCTCTATAATAAGAAGAGTCTCAGGATGCCCTAAGCTTAAGAATGTGTTTTGGATAAAACAAAGATCTTGTTTTCGTGCAAATGTGGCCTCATAAATGAAGACAGGTGGAAATGGATACAGAGCCAAGCTGTGGAAGTTAAATAGATTTTCAAAACATCAACAACTTCTTAAAGGATTGTTTGCCCATCTGGGTTTATTGGGACTGCCTGGAAAAACCAGGTCAAGTGATCATGTCCAAAGAGTAGGCCTTGTCAGATATGAAATAATTATTTAAATTTTATTATTGGGATCCTGTCTGACTTTCTGCCCCAGGGATTCGGGGTGGTCAGGGAAGCCATTAGTGATTGCTGAGAAACCAATACTACATATTCCAAACAAACGTGCACACAGTGTCCCATAAAAATCTCATTACTCACCCTGTTCTCTCTGAATCAACATTCTGGGCATTGTCAGAGATATCCTGTAAATTGCACATTTATAAATTACCCATTTATAACATCTGTCGGAAGGCAGCTACAGAAGCAGATGATTTTTTTTCCTCTAGCCTCAGTTCTGGAGCAGCTTGCTTTCAGGTTGTATTTTGATTTTTTTCAGCATCCCTGAAGACCTCAGACCTGTTGTTGACTGGCTTCAAAGTATCTGGGAGTGTTTCAATTAATCCGGAGTGCCTCTTTGACCCACTCATGGAGGAGGCTGGAAATCAGCCATGTGCCAGGAATTAGATCTTGAGAATGAAGAGGTGAAAGAGACAGTCCCTGTTAAAGACAGCCACAGAGAGCTCAGAAAATTAGTGAAGATAGCACAGCCTGAAGAGAACTGCCATAGGGATTTGCATGGGGTATTGGTAAAAATGGAAGAAGCATCTCACTCCACTTGGATAACACGCTTGGAGAAAAGAGGTGGGAAAATGCTTCAAAGTGACACCCAAGAAAACTCACACACTACTGGGAGGAATGTAAAATGGTGTAGCCACTCTGGAAAACAGCCTGGCCATTCCTCCAAAGGTAAAACATCGAGTTACCATATGATCCAGCAATTCCACTCCTAGGTCTCTACCTGAGAGAAATGAAAACATAGGCTCACACACACACACACAAAAGTTGCCCATGAATGTTCAGAACAGTATTATTCATAATAGCTGCAACATGAAAACAACCTAAGTGTCCCTCAAATGATGAATGGATAATTAAAACATGGCATCTATACACTGGAATATTATTTGACATTAAATAGAAAAGCACCAATGCATATTACAATGTGGCTGAAGCTTGAACACATGATGCTGAGTGAAAGAAGTCAATCACAAAGGCTCAAATGTTGTGTGATTTCCTTTTATGAAATATCTAGAATAGGAAAATCTATAAAATCTATAAAGACAGGGAGTGGATTCCTGCCAAAGGTGCTTTGGCATTGATTGCTGTGATGGACGTACAACTTTGTGAATATACTAAAAGCCCCTGAATTCTATACTCAAATGGGTGAATTGTATGGTATATGAAATCTCAATAAAGTTGTTCAAAAACACAGGGACACCTGAGGACCAGTGGGGGAGAAAGTTACTAGGGAGAGGACATTCTAGGGAGTGACAATAATGAGCAAGTCTACCCCTTAGCAACCCCTTTTGACTCTACTTCCAAAATGCATCCCAGATCCTTCTAATCCTCTCTATTTCTACCACCACCCTCCTCATCTGAGCCACTGGCATCTGCTATCTGGACCACTGAAGTAGTCTCCTAACCATTGCACTTTTGTTCCTGTGCTGGGGAGTTGAATGGCTTTCAGGGACTGAAAGTATGGGAAGATCATTTTTCAGAGGCCCTGCTGCCGGGTTCCAGGCTGCTCATGCCCCTTCCCCATTGCTCATGCCTCTTTCCTGTTTCTTCTGATTGTCCAGCTCATTCCCAGTTGCATTGTCCTCCTCAGGGACACTCGATCACAACTGAGAGTGGTTTTTTTTTGTAGCTCCTGACACCTGCTGAGGTTACTTGTTCACGTATGTCCTTTCTTGCTTACTCTCGGTCTCCTTCCTAGAATGCAAGCTCCATGCAAGAGGGACTTTGATTCACAGTGGTACGTGCAGTGTCTAGTTCAGTCTTTTGTACACAGAAGCTTCTCGAACGCTTGGTTGGTGAGTGTATCAATGAGGAGGGGTGAGGGAGGGCCGGGCCTTGGACACCGATCTTGCACAGTCCAAGCCCGGAATTCCACAGGGTGGATGTTGTTGGTGGAGGGAGGGGAATGAAGTTTCTGGGGAAGACAGGTCACAGGGAGCTTTGTTATCTCTCGCTGTGCCATCTTAGAGAAGACATTTCATCTCTCCAAACCTCCAGCTCTCCATTTTAAAATGGAATTTCTAAAACCCAACTTGTGAGGGTTAAATGTGCACACATCACATGAAAACCCTGTGGAAATTACGAAGTGACCTATTCATATATTTAACATTGAATATTATCATATGCCCACAGGGGTTCTGAAAATTCAGAGATTAAAAAAGATGTGTTCTCTGTCTTTGAGGAGCCCATGTCTGGCAAGGAAGACAGATCCACAAGAAGTTATAAAGTGGTGTCTTACATGATTATTGCCTTGAGACCTCCCAGTTGGAGTGCCTGACCTCCAGTTGTTCCTCTTGACCTGGTGCCAGTCTGCTTTGTGTCTTTATTAGTGCCAGGACCTCTTCAAGGACAGTGGTGGGCCTCCATGTCTTCCGCAGGGCCTGTGTGGTGTCCTCGGGGTCCAGATATTCAGGAGCACCCACCTCTTCCCTTGAATGCAGGGCTCAGCTTGTCTTCAAAACTGTGGGATCAAAAAAAAAAAAAACCCACAAAATAAATTGTGGGATCAAAAAAAACAAAAACAGAAACAAAACCCAAACTGTGGGATCAAAAATCCCGGGTCTTCCAACCTTAAACCCTGAGTTACAAAAAGAAATTTCCTTTTATAACAGGAGGGTTCTTTATTCTCCTTAGGTCGTCTCTCCCAGATGGTTATTCAATCAGGGGCCATTTTGATATGGCTCAACTTTTCGTGTGTAGGTTTCATTTTGCGCTGCCTTGTCACTGCCTCATTTCTCCTCTTCCATCCTCTTCCCTTTGCTAAAATTTGTTCTGCCCCATCTTCATTTTTTTTTTTAAAACAAGCTCCTGTGATTCTTCGTGACTGGGGATCCTGCTCCATACCCCTCTGGGTTCTCAGAGCCTAGCAGTGTCCATGGAAATGTTCTCTGTGCTCCCCAGAATCTTGTCCACACCCCATAATTATTTTAGGCACAGGACATGGCAGTGTGTGTTTCTCAGCTGCTTCTGACATGATTCAGAGAACTCCCTTGGGAGGACTTGGTCTCTGTCACCTCGTCACTGCGTGTGCCTGGCACAGAGTGGACAATGGTTTATGGGATGGAGGTGTCATGGGTCATAGTGACAATAATGTCTTCAAACCTATCCTCTTGTTCTTCCTTGGATCTAAGTAAAAAATGTCAAGAGAACAGCCTCTTCTCCGTCTCCCATAAGCCCACAGGGATGTCACGGCTGACTGAAGGGTGGGTAATGTGGAGGAGAAGCTGTGTTTTACTGTCATATCTCTAGTCTCAAGGCTTCTCAAGGGTTTCATTTCTGTCTCTTGACTGGGGGACTCGAGGGTCTGAGTGGGATGGATTATTTTCCCAGCTTCCGATTCACCTCAGGACTAGACCCTCAGCTGTGTCTGAGAAGAAGACGGTGCTGGTGGGGATAGAAGGAGAATGAGGGGTAGGTTTTGATTAGACATAAAGGGAGGAAAAAAAAAAACCCAGGGAAAATCTTTCTTCAAAGATTTACAACATGTTTGCTCAATAAACCTTTATTTATTACCCAAAGTCTGATTTCTTTCAGAAGATTACCTTGGCATAGAGTCGTTAAGTAAAGGCGACTTAGCAAAATTGGAAAAATCTAGGCAGAGGGGAGTCTTAGAAAGTAGTTGTCCATCTGTGTGAACTTTTAGACAATTTTTTTTTTTTTTTTTTTGGTGGCGTTGGAGGGTGAGTGCTCTCAGCCTTCTCTGGCCCCTGCCTGTTCCAGGCATCACTTGGGAAATTCGTTGTACTTTTATATAATACTAACAGCTATCTTGTGGAGAGTCCTGCATCACCTGTATTATTTATAATCATCATCATAGCTAATATTTATTGAAGCTCTCCCCAGAGGTCAGATGCTGTCCTAAGGCACTTTATGTGTTTGATGGATTCCTCCAAAACACATATGGTAAAAGACTTGCCACATATTTTCTCTGAATTAAGTCAACTCTAGTCCTGATGCTGCATTTTGAAATGTTGTGGAAAAGATCACCACGTTGAGGGTGACTGGAGGATCAGTCCCTTTCGAAGCCAGCAGGAATGCAATTGTGCTGTCCTGGGTTTGAGGCTGCTACTATAAAATCATCTTTTACCTAATTATGCCTGCTTCTGATCAGCCCTTCTTGGGTAAAAAAGTTTTCTCCTTGTAATTATACATCTGACTGCACATTTGTCAAATTGTTGATCGAGGGCCCTTTCTTCTTTTAATAAATGTGATGTATCCATTCCAAAGCTTTCCTTCTATAATTAATAACAATAAGATCTGGTTACCTGTGGAGAGTGGAGACATTGAAAAAGAACCAGAAGAAATACAAGATGGTATCAGCAGCCAACAACAGTGCTCTCAGCCTTCTCTGGCCCCTGCCCAGACTGCACTTGCTACCCAGAGACCTCACCTGCCTATGGGGCCCCTGGCTCCCTTCAGGGCTCCCCTTGGTGCTTTATTTGTAAAGGAGAAAAAGCTGGACTGCAGTAAGAAGATGTATCTCATTTAAGAGGGATAAAGATAAGATAAAATATTACACCTACAAAACAATAATACGAACAGTGTTATTTGTCCTGGACACTTACCCACTGAGGGCCTGTCTTGTCACTGGTCACAAATGCAAATACAGAGAATGCAGGGAGACCCACGACATCCTTTTGGTTAAATTCTCCTCCTTCATAAGGACTGTTTAGGACAGACTGAAATCCAAGTAAGAGGTGATTCTGGCTCAGACTGTTCCAGGCATCACTTGGGAAATTTGTTGTACTTTTATATAATACTAACAGCTATCTTGTGGAGAGTCCTGCATCACCTGTATTATTTATAATCATCATCATAGCTAATATTTATTGAAGCTCTCCCCAGAGGTCAGATGCTGTCCTAAGGCACTTTATGTGTTTGATGGATTCCTCCAAAACACATATGGTAAAAGACTTGCCACATATTTTCTCTGAATTAAGTCAACTCTAGTCCTGATGCTGCATTTTGAAGTGTTGTGGAAAAGTAACTTGTTAGTCTCTTTCTCTTGGTTCTTACCAGGCCCTAGGGCTAAAGTACTGCAGGAAAAAGGGGCACTGAGTTCTCTGTGCATGAAATGGTGTGCGGGTCCTTGCCAAAGATCATCACTGCTTGGTCACTTGGAGGCCCTCAAATCTGGATAGCTCCATTGATGGGATCTAGATCTAGATCTATATACTATATAGATTTACATATATCCTATGTCACTGGAGAACCCTGACTAATACACTGCCCTTAGTGAGACCAGACCTGGAATAACAGTCTTATTTGGACATGTCTCCAGGGAAATGGGAAATTTGTTTTCTTTAGCTCTTAAATGAGAACAGTTATTGCCTTTTTCTAGAGAGAGTCTAGTCAAGAACCAAAACCTGTCTAACTCTTGGGGCAAGAACAGGAAATTGTTCTTTCAGTCCTTTTATTTCTTTTTATTTTTTAAAATATTTTATTTATTTATTTGACAGAGAGAAAGAGAGAGGGGGGGAGAGAGAGAGAGAGAGAGCGTGCACAAGCCGGGAGACCAGCAGGCAGAGGCAGAGGGAGAAGCAGACTCCCTGCTGAGCAGGAAGCCCAACGTGGGGCTCGATCCCAGGACCCTGAGATCATGACCTGAGCCAAAGGCAGATGCTTAACTGACTGAGCCACCCAGGCGCCCTCTTTCAGTCCTTTTAGAATAATCCATATGAGTAGGAAAAAAACACTACTTGCTTGCTCAATGCTTATACTGCTGTCCACACAGTTTGTCTTTCATTCTTGCAATAACTCACTGGGGAAGGGATTAATAGCGTGATCATTTCCTCTTTCAGACAGAAACACTGAGGTCATGGAGAAGTCAGGGAACTTGCCCAAACCAGTCCAACAGGTTGTTCCTGGTAAGGTCAAGATTTACCCTTGACCAGGCTGACTCCAAACCCATCCTCTGGATATCGCTGTGTGTTAATCTCAGTTCTTGGAAGCGGGTTGCCTGTGAGCTTCTCAGGTGGTTCTGGGTGACATGCTGGCTTTGCCACTTCCAAACTGCATGATGTTGGATGTGTTGTGTGGCCTCAACCATCCCCTTCCCAGTGCCCGCTGCCCCCTTGGCCACACTAGCTTTCTTTTTTGCATCTTCTTTCTGCCTTCATCTGGGGTGCTTTGCCCTCTCTCTTCATTCTGCTTGAAAAGCCCTCGCCAGCACATTTTCATGACTGGTCCATCATTATTGAATGCTCTACCCAAATGTCCCTGCCTCTGCCCCAGAGCCCCTCCACCAAATCACCGTGTAACAAACCAACTACTATTTCCCTTCATAGCACTGATTTTGTGCTTGAGGTGATGCTGTTTGTTGGTTTCAGTGTTTATTTTTTATTTTTCCCTACCAGAATGTCTGTTACTTTTGGGGCACTGTATCTTTCATATTCATCACCATGTCCTTAGCATAGAGAACCATCAGTACTGGGTCCATAATGGATGCCCAAAAAACATCTGTGAACTTCCAGACTCTCTGGCCCTCAACTTATTTTTGGGTATAGTATCAGGATGATATTACTAACTTTCAGCATTACTGTTAGAAATTGAGGGAATATGTACATGTAGCTCAGTGCTCGATGTTCCATAAATAGTAGCTGCTCTGGTGATCATTGGCTATTTTTCTTTTCACTACCCAAGGGCTTGAAAAAATGTTTCACTGAATGCAATCTTGGCAGCAAAGAGGTCCCCAAAGCATTGCCTTGCCTGTCCTCAGCCTTGGGGAAAATAAATCACATTTTCTATTGAAGGGTGATGTAACATTGCCACAAAAGGAACTTTATCCGTTTAGCCCTATCCATCATTATTCTCTCTCTATCCCTCCTGGCCTCTCCCTCCCTGGGAAGGTGCTCACATTTACCATGTGTGCTCTAATCTCCACCGTGTTTCTTTCTGTCTGCCATGATGATTGATCTTTAGCTAACAAATCAGCTTGGATGGCAGTGTGGTCGCTGTCCCCTCTGATGGAAGGTGTGGCTGCTCTGTAAATCATCCCAGGAGATGCTGGCCCAGTGCTGCTGGAGCACAGCTTCCAGAGGGTTCTCTTGCCACAGAGCTGTGGTCTGTTGAAGAGGCTCCAAATGTGCAGTCTCCTCTAGGCGAGGTGGCAGTGTTTTCATCAGCCCTAGGATCAGCGCCTGCCTAGATTTGTGCTTTTGTGGCCAGTTCCTTTGCTTCCTTCCGTGAGCTCTTAAATCAGAACTGGGCACAGCAGAGAGGTCAGGAAGCCAGGGCTTCCTGGGGTCTTGGTTGGGCCTTTTCATGACTAATTACAATAATAAAAGGATTGAAAAAGGGTCTTTGAACATTCTTTAGCAGGTAAAATGGTCATGCTTTGTTGGGAAATTCTCCCTCGTTCCCCCATTCATGCCATAATGAGGAATCTGTGGGGTAGGGTCTCAGGCAGTGGCCAGAGATGGAACCCAGCAACCCCTCATGATGATGATGCTGAGCACTAACATTTATGAGACCCTACCAGGTGACCTGTACCATTAATTACTTTATATACAGATGTATTTAGTCTTCCAGGAGTAATGAGCTAAGGAAGCAGGTCAGAGACCCATTTGGTGGGAATGCATGCAGAGTTGGAGTCTTGATTTTAAAATTCAGAAAGGACTGGGAAGAAGGGGCTGGTATTCATCTGGTACCTACATCAGGTTCAGCCCTTTCATGTAAGGTATGCCTCAACCTCTTACCTACATTTTTACAGGTGAAAACTGAGACTCAAGAAGCCATAGTAGCCGGTCCAAGATCACACACAGTTGCTAAGAGGCAGAGCCAGGATTTAAATCAGGTCTGTCTGCCCCCAAACTCTGGTTATAGAAAGAAATGGTCTGAACAGGGTCCATCTTGTATGTAGGCAGTCGGATGAGAAGTCCCCCTATTAGAAGAGCTTTGCCGCCAAGCCTTAGAGTTTTCTCATATTCCTAATGCATAGGCAAACCACTCTCCACACATCCAAGTCTAGGGGTGGAACTAGACAACCTTTGCAAAGTACCATGAAGCCGAAAAGATTGAACTATTCAAAGCTTTCACTTTATCACTATTCCAGCTTCTAAACTTGTCATCTTTATAGTCTACTGAATTAATAAGAGAAGTGAATACTCATTGACATTGACAGAGCGGGATACTGCATATTATATAAACTGCTCTGTGCAACCCCATCTGATTGCTATAGAGACACAAATTCATACTTTTCACTATCGTAACCCATAATCGTAACCCAACATCCATTCAAATTAAAGCACTGTAACTCTTTTTAGGAGTAGAAAAAAATACTTGCTGCTTTTTACTAGTTGATTTATTGTTACAAGACAATATTGGGTATATTAAATTTTAATATTGGCGCTGTCTTTTTCACCATAAGTCTTGTGCTGAGGAGCTCAGAAATTATTTCATTTTAAAAGGGACATTTATTGCACTGTATAGGCAGGTAGGTAATTCCTTCCTCTGAGAAACTCGTGGATTATTCTCCTTCTGAGGTGTTAGAACTTTTGATTTGCACTTGCTATGACATTTAAGTGCAAAGGAAGGGTGATTTACTGTTTCCATTGGCATAAATAATGTGCTGTTTGTTTCTGCATCATTTTCCAACACCCACTATTGATAGTGCCCCACAGTTTACTAGGCAGAGAATTCAGCCTTTTATTGTAAATGTCAGGGAGAGAGAATGGAAAAACAGCTTTGGATTTCAGCCTAATGTTCAAATGGGTCCCCAGTCACACTGGAAAGAGATAATCCAGTCATGGTGGGCTAGTGCTATAAAGCACCTGTCCTTTCTAGTTCATTTCTTGGAACCATTAAAATTCTTTAGGGAACATGGCAACCTTCTGATCCTTCCAGTAAGAAAATTCCCCAGGTAATTTATGCTTTTACCAAAGACAAGACATCTCTTCTCCTGTAACTACTTATCTCACCCACCCATTTTCTCCATTCTTCTCAACTCTGACCTTTTTACCACCAGTTTTTTAAAAATATATGCCAGTCCATGAAAATATTATGTGGGAATTGTAGCATAGCACAACTTTCTGGGGATCTCTACAAAACAGATATGACAGGAACTATTTGTTACTGATCCAATGTCCATTTTCTTTTTCTTCCTTAGTTACAGAGGCTGCTTTTCTTTGGAGTGGCAATATGCTCACCTGAGATACAAATTCCTCAGCTCCCATGACAACTCCATGTGGCCATTCTCGTTAATGAGGTGGAAACAGAAGTTATTGGGCAGATACTCTGGAAACCAGAACTGTGAGGCAGATGATTTGTATGGGCCCATTTTTGCCTTTCTCTTCTAACTTCTACTTCCTGTTGGATTGTGGACAGATGGCTGGATCTTCAGGAGCCCTCTCGACAGAGGAGGCGACCTTCAGTTCTTGTAATGAGGATGGGGGGACAGAAAGATACAAGAATCCAAGGCACCCCATGACATGGAGCTACTATGCCAATCACATACCACCTGCCTTAGGACTTTGATAAATGAGAGAACATATATCTACCTTCTTTCTTTCTTTCTTTTTTTTTTTAAAGATTTTATTTATTTATTTGACAGAGAGAGACAGCGAGAGAGGGAACACAAGCAGGGGGAGTGGGAGAGGGAGAAGCAGCAGGGAGCCCAATGTGGGGCTCGATCCCAGAACCCTGGGATCATGACCTGAGTCGAAGGCAGTCGCTTAACAGACTGAGCCACCCAGGTGCCCCATACATACCTACTTTCTTTAAGCAAATACAGTTATGTCTATTATGAGCATCTGGAGGAGCCAGTCACCATGGTGTGAGGACACCAAAGTGGTCCTATGAGGAGGTCTACATGGTAAGGAACTTAGGCCTCCTGCCAATAGTCAGCATTGACTGGTAAGCTGTAACAGTGCACCATCTTGGAAGTGGATCCTCCTAGCCCGGTTGAGATTTCAGATGACTGGGAGACCCTGGCTCACTGCTTGCCTCTGACCTCATGAGAGACCCCAAATAAATGTTTATAGTTATTTGAAGCTGCTACAGCAATATATAAATAATATAGATTTTAACATTTGGTGTGTAGTCTTATGTATATATTTTAAAACTGATGTGATCAAGTGAGTAATACAAACCTTTGATGTTCTGAAACTCTGCAAATGAAAATATCCACAAAGGCATTTAAGTCCCTCCTCTTTTTAAGCATCATAGTTAAATATGGTTGCAGACTTAATCACTTTTTAGCCACCCTTATGAATACAGTAGATAATTATCCTCATGAATTTCACGTTCCACTAAACAGGCTATTTTCTTAACTGACCGCATGACAAGTCAGAATTAGACTAAAAAACCCATATTCCCCTCCCCTGCTTCTTCACTATTGTGGTCCCCGCCTCCCCTCGGTTCTGGAAGATTAGAGTGACTCCTTAGACCCCAGATCATAGAGAATTGAAGATTCCCAGATGCTTCCCTCCTCTTCATGATACACAGAGTTTCACAGGGAAAACTAGCCTTTGGAAAGGAACATGACTTCCCAATTTCAAGTTCAATTTACCTTGGTGGAATGAAACTGCCTTCCCAATTTAAAGGGAGATGTGTGTGGTTAGCTGCCTGAGTTCTCTGACGATGGGCCCCCAGATCCTTTCTTGATTTTCATAAACACTTATTAAGTTTCCAGATACCTGACTTCATTTACAGCAGCCGGCAGGTTCCTCACAGAGCATAAACCCTCCACCCATTCTGAGACTTTTGTAACTTTCCATCTCTTACCTGCCACATTGACCCTTGGGCATTAGATGAGGTTGCTAGCTGAGCTGTAGAACATGACACCTACAGCTTCCTTGAGCTAGAGCATCTTTTAGGTTGGGTGCTGAGTTTCAAGCCCTGAGGCTTACTGGTCACTTAGTTATGATTAACTACCACTTGCTTGCCTCTCCTATGCACCAGATCCTGCCTGCCTAGCATGTAAAGTGAAGCAGCAGGAGAACAGTGGCACAGTCTTGATCGAAGAGGACGGCCATGCCGATTGCAGAGTGAAGAGGGCTGCAGGGCATTTCTGGGGAAGCCCCTACTTGCCATAACATCAGGGATGAAGGCTGTCCTACCCACAGGGTGATTCATTATCCCACATTTCAAACCTATTTGTTCCAAGATTCCATTTGTGACTCCATTTGGTTGATAAATATCAAGGAGTTCAGCAGGGTAATGGCAAAGTGTCCCGCTGAATTTGCTCACATCCTCCTGATTAATCCTATCTCACTGTCCAAAGCTATCATTATGACTTATATGCCACCTTTTTAATTTGGATTTTGTTGTCCTCCTCCTTCCCTTCTGCCCTCTCTTTCTCTTCTTTTTTCTGTCCACATGCTTGCAGGTGAGAAGTTGAGGTTCCTGACTTAATTCTTGTCTGGTTGGATCCTCTTTCCCTCATTTCCTCCCTTCCTTCCTCCCCTCCTTTCTTTTTTATTTTCTTAAGGGGTATTCAATTATGTCGTTTGCAAACTTCAGAACACAGAGGAGGAATCATCATTGGCTTAGCTCTGTGCCAGAAACATTTAGAAACTGTATGGGTGTCCCCATTTTCCCCCTTTCAACGCTATCTAGGGGTACGCCTTCATAATAACACCTTCAGCCAGGTAGACGCAGTTGGGTGATTTCTAAATAGAATTTGGGATTGACTGGTCAATCAGAGCTCCTCCTGCTGGAAGGAGGGACTAGTACACCTGGGTCCTGGTCTGTGTTGGCTGTCAACCTCAAAATTAAGCAATTTGGTGGCAGGTTTGATTGGAGAGGTCTTTTCTTTGGTTGGGGTGGGTGGAGGATGAAGAGGAAGGTCTCCTTAAGATATTGTTCTGTTCTTGCCAAACAGATGACATAAAGGGAATCCTTTGCTAGATATTCTGTTCACGGCCATTAAAGGGTAACTGCTGATTTTTCTCCTTTTCCAAACAGGTAGCTTATTTCCTGCTCTCATCCTATGCCCGAGGTAGCAATCTTGAAGGGGTTTGAAATAAATGGCAGGGAGCAATTCAGATGTAATTTATTCCCAGGCTCAGCTTCTATATTGTAGCGATTTCACTCAAGCCACTCTCCAGTGACTATAGACACACACATACATGTAAATATATATTTCTTTTCTCTCCCACTGTCTCACCTGCACCGTGTGTTCATTGTCAGAGGAAACAAGCCTTAATACACTAATGGTTTTTGACTGAAATGAGGGTATTTGCCCTTGCTATTGAAAACCCAAAGAGATAAGAACCTTGAGTTAGCAGGGTTGCTTTGGCATCCATCTCTTTTGCCTCCAGGAGAGTTATAATAATAAAAAGCTGCCATTTAGGGAGCCCTGGCCATGTGCAAGGCTCACAGTAGCTTTCATCTGTCACTTGACTTCTTCTTCTTCTTCTTCTTTTTTTAAAGATTTACTTATTTGAGAGAGAAAGAGAGATTTGGGGGAGGGGCAGAGGGAGAGGAAGAGAGAGAGAAGCAGACTCTGCTGAGTGAGGACCCCTACTTGGGACCTGATCTCGCAACACTGAGGTCATGACCTGAGCCGAAACCAAGAGTTGGATGCTTTACTGACTGAGCCACCCAGGCGCCCAACTTCCTCTTCTTATCAACCTCATGAAATAGGTGGGTGCAGAATCCAGTAGTCAGTCTGTGGGGGAGAATGAGGTGGTCCTGCAAGCTGTGGCTAAGAAGACCTAAGGATTAAGCATGATCAATAACTCTTTTTTTTCTTTCCCCCTCTCCACGCTACCTCGGATTTTCTTCCCATGCATCCTTCCAGTTGCCATTCTGGACCTGTGGATTTGCAAGTCTTTATCCCAACCCACTGGGTATTGGTATTTGACTTGGGGAGAGAGATGTGCTGTGTGAGCCTTTGTCTTGCTTCCAAAGTCCTTTCTGTGTAATGCTTAGAGACAGCGCTATGGGCCCTGCCTTGAATGTACTGCCCTTTACAGAACAAGATGATGCCGCTGATACCCTAGGAGCCTTTTCTCTTTCAGGAGCCATGATGGGGTATGCTGAGGGGTCCACACTCATCTCTGCCCCTGCACTGAGTCACTGGTCAAGGTTAGGCATATAGGCAGTCTCGTCTTAAGAGCTCCAGCTAGAACGCCAATCTGAGTTGGGTCCGAATCCTAACCACCCATTAGTAGTGTGTCAATGTGATCAAGTTTTTTTTTTTTTTTTTTTTAATCTTTCTTAGCTTCAGTGTCCACATTCAGAAAAGTCAAGTTTAGTACTAGTACTTACCCCGTATGTAGTGACAAAGTTCAAATGGAATCATTTATTAGTTAAATGAAAAAAGAAGGTGTCTATTGGGTGTAGGGCAATTTTCTAGGTACTGGGAATAGAGGGGTTAATAAGCAAACAAATTCTGCCTGTGGTTATGGTGGTTACAGGCTGGAGGGTAGATGCATATGATACATAAAGGAATCAGGAAAGAAGATCATTATAGAGTGTGAGCAGTACTGTGAAGAAAATAAAACTAGCTCATGGATGTGTGAAGAGTAAGTTGGGGGGATGAGGTTATTCTATACTGGATGGTCCAGAAAATTTCTCCAAGGAGAAAGTGAATGAATGTAAATTGTGTAGCCTGGTACCTGGCAGTAGCTAAGGATACCACAAATGCTGTTACATTAAAATATGTAAAACTATTTATTTCTGCTACAGGTAGTGGAGTTTGCAACCTGATGTTATGGTGTTATGATCAACTCCGTTGCCCTCTTTTCTACAGCCTCCAAGCAATGGAGCAAACAGTAAAGCAAAGTACTTAGAGAGAAGGCTTTGCCATTCTTCATGTACAAATAAGACATTGGCCTTGCTAGAAATCAGAGAATAGGACAGTCCTTGGATTGAATGTGAATATCCAAATTATCTTTGACAGGAGGCTTCCCATGAAGATGTTTCCTCCCCAGATTCTGTGATATGCTGTGATTCCCTGGGTATAAATAGAGGGGAGTTGAAATTGGCTCATTCCTGGGTGATTGTGAAGTGGATCTTACCCTGTGGCCACAAAAGCCCTCAGAATATTGTCTCACTTGTGAGGAGGGATCATTCTGGAGAGCCCAGAGACAGAGATAGATGCCCAGGGAGACATTGAGATGCACTCCTCCTCCAGCCCTATTTTTGTGAAGGGCTCCATTATTCAGCCCACAGTAGAACCAGGAATGATGGCATCTGAGTGAGACCCTCCTTCCACCTTGCTTTCAGGTGGCCACTTCTGCAGGGTTTACCCCTTCATTGTCTCACCTGTTCTGTTTACTTCTTATCCATCCCCACTGCATTCGCCTCTTCTAGACTTCCATCCACTCTCTCCCTTTGATCCACTACTGGCTTCACTTGAAACTCTTGACTCTAGTAGTTTACAAAATGTTAAGATCTTTAGAGCAAAAACCAGGCCATTTTCTCTTTTGCCTACTCTATAGTAGCAATTTCTAAGTTATGGACTGAGAACTCCTTGGAGTAATGGCTAAGGAAATATTGCAAGAGATCCTTGGGTCTGTTGTTTGTGGATTGGATAAATAGTAAGTGCCTTAGTCCTTTTGGGCAGCTATAACAAAGTGCATAGACTGGGTGCTCATCAACAACAGAAATTTATTTCTTATTATTTAGGAAGCTGGAAGCCCGAGATCAGAGTGCCAGCATGGCTGAGTTCTGGTGAGGGTCTTTGGATTGCAGACTGCACACTTCTCATGTCCTAACAAAGTGGCAGGGGCTAGGGAGCTCTCTGGGGTCCCTTTTCCTAGGTACTAAACCCATTCATGGGGGCTCCACCCTCATGACCTAATCACCTTCCAAAGGCCCCACTTCCTAATAAGACTTTAATATATGAATTTTTTTTGAGGGGGCACAAACATTTATTTCATAAAAGTAAGTTTCAAAAATAGCCAAAGTTTTTCAAATATATGTAAATACTGTTTTGATTATAAGATGCAAAATTAAAGAGTTGCTGAATTGCTTTCTTCATTGTATATTTTTTAAATCAATAAGTGCTAAAAATGAATCTTTTCTCCCTTAAGTGTTTCATGATAGCATTTTCATCTATAAATGGATCTTCAGACTTGACAAGGAGTCTTGATCATCACTGGTGTGAGATATAAGACTGCTTTGGCACCTGCTACAGCCCTTGGTGCTCAATAAACGTAAATGCCAGTTTGGACCAGCACCTTGTGTGTGGGTTTGAAGAGGGACCAGTGGATGCTGCCCTCACTAAGCACTCCTATGATTCCTAAAGTAGGTCAAGGGATGAAGAAGCAAGCTATCTGGTTGCTGCTACCCTCAGGTGCAGAGGGGATAAGGATAATCTAATCTGGATCCCATTCAGGCACCATTTTAATCTTAAACATTTGAGACAGTGAAGTGTGCTCAGTTCATAGAGCAAACACAAGGGGATTTTTAAATGGCAGTTTTTACCAATTTGTATTCGTGTGAAGGGTTGTGTCGGAGCTGTTTCTACCTCTGCTTGCTCTGTTTATTCAGCACGAATGTCTGGAACGTGCACTTGTTCTGCTGACTTTTATCAGATACACCATCCCAAGGTACCACGGGGAATATCTTCATTATTAACATAATAAGAGGGAAGTAGGTTGCTTGTGGAAACTGTCTGCACATTTCTAGAACTTGCTTTGTGTTATATACCGGCTGTTAATTAGAACTCAACTAACAGTGGCAGGATATCAAAGGAGGAAATGATCCACGTGAACACTGTAGAATGTTATGACATGCCTGCTGAAGAAAAAAGTTACAGGAAATGGAACATAATGTAGAGCTGCCTACTACGGGGTTTCTTGGAGCCTGAGAACTGAGCAAGTACATGCTTACCTCTGGGGAGACATGCCTGTGTCTGTCTGTCCTTCCCCAGACATCTCGTCAGTGTGTGATGGGACCATTCATTTGCTCACTGATGCAGACCTGAAGGTACACCTGACTAAGCTTCTCAGAGGGGTCAGAAAAGGAGTATCAGAAAGGGAAGGGAAGGACATTTTGCCCTCTCTGGATTGTTCTTCAACACTTTCAATTACTATGATCTTAAAATATTATTCAAAATGCCAATATAATATTGTAAATTCTCAAGTAATTCCCAAGTGCACCAACAGAAAGTGAGAATACTTGTAATTGAGTTCAAGTTTTAAAGCATTGTGGTCTGAAAATATGCATGGTATAATCTCAATCTTTTTATACCAGTCAAGACTTGATTTGTGACCCAGTATTTAGTCTATTCTGGAGAATGTTCCATGTGCACTTGAGAAGAATGTGTATTCTATTGCTTTAGGATGAAATGCTTTAAATATATCTCTTAAGTCCATCTGGTCCAGTGTGTCATTCGAAGCTCTTGTTTCTTTGTTGATCTTCTGCTTAGATGCTCTGTCCATCGCTGTGAGCAAGGTGTTAAAGTCCTGTATTATTATTGTAGTATTATCAATGTGTTTCTTTAATTTCATTATTAATTGGTTTATATCCAAAGGATACAAACATAGTGATTTGAGGGGGCACATGCACCCCAATGTTTTTAGCAGCAATGTCCACACTAGCCAAAATAAGGAAAGAGCCGAGATGTCGAATGACAGATGAATGGGTAAAGAAGATGTGGTGTATATATACATATATATATGTATATATACACACACACATACACATGCAATGGAATATTGCTCGGCCATCAAAACGAATGAAATCTTGCCATTTGCAATGTCATGTTCAAAACTAGAGGGTATCGTGCTAAGCGAAATAAGTCAGTCAGAGAAAGACAAATACCATATGAATTCACTTATATGTGAATGGAATTTAAGAAAAAAAAACAGATGAACATAGGGGAAGGAAAGAAAAATATGATAAAGAAAGAGAGGGAGGCAAACCATAAGAGATGCTAAACTCTAGGAAACAAACTGAGGGTTGCTGGAGGGGAGTGGGGGGAGGGGGTCCCTGGGTGATGGGCATTAAGGAGGGCACTTGATATAATGAGTACTGGGTGTTATATGCAACTGATGAATCACTAAATTCTACCTCTGAAACTAATTAAAAAAAAAACAAGAGAGAACTCCCCTTCATGTCCCCACTTGATCCCACCTTCCCCTCTGGAGATAACCGTGAATAGCAGTTTGTGGTATATCTAGAGTCCATCTCCTCACATATTTAGCATTGCTTTTCCCAGTTCCCGTACCTTGAAAATCTTGCCATGTTATGACATGTAATGTTAACACATGATGACCTAACTCATTTGTCATAACTGCTGCATAGCATTTTGATTATGTATGGATGTATTATAATGCATTTGAAACTCTTTTATTCACAACATTTTCTAAGCCTTTGAGGAAAAGCCTTGGTAGGATTCTAGCCCTTTATATTTTCTCTGTTTTTCTGGTTTCTGCTTTTCCTACATTTCTTGAATAATGCCCTCCCCCGCCAATCTCTGGAAACAGTGAATGTACCCTTATATGGCAAAGGGCCTTAGTAATTAAGGACTTGAGATGGGGACATTGTGCTGGATTATCTGGGTGAGCTTGGTGCAATCACAAGGAAGGGTGATTATAGAAAGGGTGCTGGAAGGGTGCTGGAAGGGTTCAGTGGGAGGTAAGAGCAATGTGAAGAAGTAAGCAGAGGTTGGAGTCATGTGCCCATAAGTGGAGGGATGTCAGCGGTGTTTGAAAACTGGAGAAGACAAGGGATGGATTCTCTCCTGGAGCCCATAGAAGAAGCCAGCCCTCCCACACACATCTTGACTTTTGGACTTCCTCATTTGTGGTAATTTTTTATAGCACCAATAGGAAGCACATATACTTGGCTCATCCGGTTATATCCTTTGAATAACTGATCATACCTTCTTACCATTTTCCAAAAATATTTTTGGAAAAAAGAAAAAAAAACCCTCTTGACTCTCATACAGATATAAAAATGAACATGTGCTAGAGATTTTAACACATGAAAAAACCAGACAGATGTTATAACTGGTTCAAAAAAGAAGTAGCACAAATGTATGTTGAGAAAGGAATGTTGACACAAATGTGCAAATGGAGGCAAACCTGGTTTTTGTTGTGCTAATGGACCCGGTCCATGGAATGGCAGGGAAACTCCCCAGAGAATGAGCACCCTGGGCATCCTCCATGCTGAGCTTCCAACTGCTGCGTATTCACCCAAATATAAATAAAGTGAAAAATGAGGTGAAATGATCAGTGGAGGTATGAAGAATGTGCAAATAGAATGAACACAGGCAAATGCATAAGCTTTGAAACACTATTTATTGTTCTACTTCTGGCTCCTTTCCCTTAGCAGTATGCAGTGAACATCTTTCATTGTCAGTGGATGTACACCTGTCTCTTCCTCCTCGTGGCTGCAAGGAATCCTTGTGAACACACACCCCATAATTGAATTTCACTATTTTTTTTTTTTTTACTGCTGGATATTTAGATTGTTTCCAAGTGTTCACTACAGTCAAAAAAGGGAGTCTTCAATATGCCTTCTTGTTAGTTTACTTAAAAACAATGTATATACACAGAGAAAATTCTGGAAGGATATACACAAAAATATTTACTCGAGTTGTCTTTGGAGGTGGGGGTTTTGCAGAATGTTTTCTTTCTACTTTATTTGTTGCTGTGCTGTTTGAATTTTCTTTTATAAGCATGTATCATTTTTTTATAATTAAAAATACACACAAAAAGAGCTTTCAATGTTGAAAAGAAGTGCAGCTTAATTGAAACTGTTAAGCTGTCACTGCCATTCTGTTAGATGCTCGGTTATTTCTGTGACAAACGTGCCTTTGGCTTTCTGGGAAGGAGAAGCAGTTGGGAACTGTTGTCACAGGGCGCGGGCAGAGAAGTGCAGGTGTGTTTTAAGCAGCATCTAGCCTGAGTTTGTGCCCCGAGAGCAGGAAACGTCCTCATTGAGGCCTCTTGCCAAGTGTTCAGGATGACGGAATCCCAGGAGAAAGGCGGGGTTGACTCACATTTTCTCAACTGCAAGGCACACATGGGAGAGCGGAGAGCGTCTCTAACCAGGTCTCCAGGGGGTTCCTGGGAGAAGGGGTGGGTGGCAGGTCAGTGTCCACAGCGCTGGGCTTGTTCTGGAATGACTATTCCCTCTGAAGGGGTTAATAATCCAAGAGCTCTCCCAACCCCAGAGCTAAAATCCTTTTCCCTGACAAGCTGCCGTACAAACTGAATCAGAGCAGAGTCTGTGGGACCAGTTTTGTCCGGATGAAGGGGTTGCTCACCACCACAAAGGGTGACATGGAAAGCAAGGCTCCGGTTGGGGGACCCCCAGAGGATGTAGGACACAAGCAGACAGGATTGCTCGTGAGCCACAGCCTCATGCCAGGGTCTGGCACCTTTGCTGGGGAGGAGCTGAAGCTCTGGTGTCTCTGGGATTTGAGGGATGTAGGAGAGGTAAAATTTCATTTCCTCTTTTAACAGATGATTTGTGATATTCGGGGAAGGGGCAGACACCCCTCGCCCAGCTGGAAGGGAGGGCTACAGTAGGAAGGCATCAAATCCCTCCACAGCAGGCTTTTTCAGGGATACAAAATACCAGCTACAGCAAACAGAGGCGAATAATAACCATCATTTTAAGATCGCAAGATTTGGCCTCCAGGCCCTTTGCTTTCTCCTTGGTGCTGAAAATAGTCCTGGAAATGGGACTTCATGGATGGTTCTGAGCATCCTGCAGCTTCAAATAGTGGAGCAGCCTGCCCAGTAGGATGGACCTTTAGCCTGCCCATCACCTTCCTTGTTTTGTCAGCATTACGGGAAAGAAAAAGGGTGAAGATCACTTGCACAGTGAACGACTTCCCTTTCTGACATTATTTTGCCCAGACTTTCTTTCTAAGGGGGTCATATTGAAAACAGATTAATATCAGGAGCATGAAGAAAACACAGCAATTAATATGGATTCAAAGTTTAGTTCAGAGCAAAAACTCAAAAGTCATGATCTCAGAGATTTCCCCTTTGACTCCTCCGCCTTCGCAGAAAGGATACTGATTGTCTTTGCAGAAACTTTGGGATACACAGGGCGCTAATGCTTGTGCATTAGACTAGACTTGGCATTGGAAGCATAACTTAAGGGTAGCATCATTCATGGAAGATAATGAGTCAACCTAGGATGGAAAGGTGCTTCATGAAATAGTTGTGGACATTTCCTGGGGAGTGAGGATGGATCAATGCTCTAAAGCAGCCCTCTGGCTGCAGAGCTGGACTCCCCTCCATGCTAAACATGGGTGGGTGCTAACATTTGAGCCTTTGCAGGAGGCCATGGGGGAGCAGCACTTAAGACCCCGGCTTGGGTGCCCCCCTAGGATTGCGAATGGCAGCGGCAGGTTGGGGGTCATTTTCCCACCATGGGGAGGCAAACTAGCCTCTCCCATCCCTCCAGTCCTAAATCCTACAGCTCCTTGGTTCCTGTCAGAGCTCAGGTTAAAAAATTACTTGTGCTGTCTTGGTGTTTTCTCTACTTTCTCTGGCTGCGCGGGCTTCACCTTTGTGCTCTTCCTTCTTGCCTAAATAACTGCCCAAACAAATACCCTGACTGTGATGAATCACTCTCCTAAATAAGAGCCATGTGGCATCTTAAGTGACAAAGCTCTTTGGTATTCATTTTTCAGGTTTGGGACTTAGCAGCCCTGTAAGATCGGCAGGGTAGCTATTATGATGTATGTGCGCAGAATAGACACAGAGATAGAGGTTCACCAGAGAGGTTATATGGCTAGCCCAAAGCCACACAGCCGGCGAGTGCCAAAGCAGGAAAGCAAATCTGAGTTTGTCTGACCTCAGGTCCACTGTCTGTGTCCGTCCCTAGTCTAAACAATGATACCGTCTTCCATTTCCATCACAACGTGTCCTTTACAAATGCCTCCACCTTGCAGGACCTGACAACCAGTAGTCAGTAAGGAAACCAGTTCAGAGAAGGAGAACTCCGGTGGCCAAAGTGACAGAGCTAGTCAGCAACAGAATCAGGATATTAACCCACTCTTGACTAAGCCCATGCTTTGTCCTGTCTCCTTGGCTTCCCATCAAGGGAGCAAATGTATCTGTGCCTTTGTGTGTGCACAGACTGCGTTTCTTAGAGTCAAAGGTGTAACTGGAAAGAGAGGCTTCTCTATGACATGATCATGGTGGATAACATTTATTGATTCTTACCACGTGATAGGCACTGGTGTGTGTGTGTGTGTGTGTGTAATTCCTCAACTAATTGAATCTTCAACACAAACCTATGCAACGTATACTGTAATTATCCCCATTTTACAGGTGAGAATCTAATGATGTTGAGGCTCAGGGAGGTTAAGTAACTGCCTAAGGACACACAGCACTAGAGACAATATTTGACTGCAGGTTTGCTTACTTCTAATATTTTACTTATCAATGCACAGGTCATTTTCTGGTCTTTCTCTAAGCTTCAAAGGAGACTGTTCTATGCTTCATGTGGACGGCTCTTTGTGGCAGATACGTTCTCCACAATGCTACCTGGTTATCTGACTATAATGCACGCCACCCCGCTGAGAACTGAGGAACAGCTCTCTCTGCTCACCAGCTGAAGTGTGAAGAGGAGCTAGCTTCACTGAGTGTCAACTCCACTGCCTGTGTCAGCCCAGCTAACCCTCTAACAACCGTGAGGGGAGATTTTCTTCTTGTCGTCACAGTGGCCAAGAAGTGGGGTGTTAGAGAAGTTACGTCACCTGCCACCGTTACAAAGACCGCAAGTGTGGGGGCCAGCATTTGGACATCTGTGTCATCCCAAACCTCAGAGAAGTTTCCAGTGTGACCCAGACCCCGTGTGCCACCATCATGTGGGTGCCTGAAACCCATGGTAGGCGCACAGTAGGATATTTGTGACAGGGTTGAATAAACCAAGCCCTCTGTGATTTTAGACTTCTACTGAAGGTTTTGAGGGTGTGGGCATGGGAGGGTGTCCCAACCTCTTCCTGCGTCTCCAGTGACATCTTCACACCCTAGGGCCACAGCTCAGCCCCCACTTCCCTTGTCTCAGCAGAGAAGTTCTGTCCAGACCTCAGACTTTGAGGTCTTCCCAAGAATGATAGGTTTTCACACAAAGACCTTTCCTTTCCGTAGCACTAAGTCTGTAGCAGGTGCCAAGAGGAGGCATGTTTCATTTGGTTACATACTCGTTGCTATTATCCGTGGTGTGTGGGCAGAGTTTTCTGCATTTGAAGAGAGAGAAGGACACGGAACTCACTTCCACTTTGGCCACCTAATGTTTTCGGAAACAAGCAGGAAGGGAAATGATAAATATTTCAAAGCTGGAATGCAAGCTTTACAGCACCACAGCCTTACAAATGTCCTAACGGTGCTGCAAATCTCCTCTACGAGTGCATTAAGGTGATTCGTAAGAATAGGAAATTCATCCTTGTCAGCCAGGGTTGAGCAGGACAGATCACTTGTGGGCCCGCTATTACACCTGTTCTTAGCACATCCACAATTACAGCAGACATTTATTTCTAATAAGTCATGGTGAAATCGGTGAGTTTACCTGTGCTAGAAGATAGAAAAGTCCTTTTCTCCCCCCACCACAAATCATATCAATTTTTGCGGGTTTAAAATAGATAAGGCACCCAGGGAAGGGGATGTTCTATAAAAGGGCACAGGAGACAGGTTGCCCTGGGGAATCAACACAACTTATAGCAGGCCATTGCTAGGGTGCCTTTTTTCTATCAGGCTGCTTGTAGCTGGTGCCCAGGGGATTAAAAAGGATAACGCCATTTGCAGCTACAAGTGCCAGGGCCAATTAAAATCACAGTTTCTAAAATGTGTGCAAGAAGGCTTTTGGCCAGGCAGCTGCCTAATGTCCAGGAAACATTGTGTGTGCATGTGTGTGTTTGTAAGTGTGTCTGTGTGTCTGTGAGTGTTCCCTTATCTTCACCACCTCACGTAGAATCTTTCTGAGTGGTTTCTTTCCTCAGTCTGGCTTGGCTTTTGGCTCAGAATCATACTTGCCTCATGGGCTAATGTATACTGTCCTACATTCTAAATTGGCTTGCCGGGAAGGGGCAAAGAAAGGAAGGCACAAACCTCAAGTGTGATAGCATGCAGGGGTGGTAAAGGAGCAGGGAGTGGACCTTTCCCTGCATTGCTGGGGGGACCAAATGCTTGTGTCCTCTTTATATCCAGAGAAGTAGCCATTCACCAGCAATTTCTCCTCCAGATTTGCTTGTACATATGGGAAAACAATACATAATATTGTTTGTAATAAAGACTACAACCAAACTAAATGGCCAGCCATATGGAACTGGCCAAATAAATTATTTACTCATACAGTGGAATACTACACAGCTGTTGAAAAGAATGAAAGTCTGTATATGTTGAATTTGAAATAAATTCCAAGATATATCATAAAGTAAAAAGATCATGTTACAGAACAATGTGTATTGTTGGTTAACTTCTGTGGAAATAAGGAAGGAAGGGAGGAAAGAAAGAGAAAAAGAAAGAGAGAGAGAGAGAGAGGGAGGGGGGAAGGAAGGAAGAAAGACACATCTCTCTATCCATCTGTCCATCACTCTTGGAGCCCCTTATTCGTAGTACTCACTGCCATGTGATGGAAGGTGTTGAAGGCAGCCGGTGCTGAGCACCTGCTGGCCCTTGGCTCAGGGTTCTCATCTGGCCGCTGGGGGAATGCTCAGCCAGTGGCAGGGCAAGATGAAAGAGTGGTGCCTTATTGCCTCAGAAGCAGCTCCCGACCAGTGATAGGCAAGGAGCCTTCATCTCCTACTTCTTAGCTTTTCAACTAGGATGACTCTGAGGTACGTGTTCTGCACCAGTCCCTGGCATGCCCTGGTGGGTTTGAGCTGCAGCTGCCCACTGTAGTGACTCTGTCCATCTGTGTGGTGCCTCAGCTCAACGACACCCCCTTCATTGACTTCCTTCCCTTCCCTGTGTCACTTCCTCACTCTCTCCCTTGACAGTTTCCTGAAATCACCTCCCCCAAAACTACAAAAAGATGTCATATCCAGAAAGAAGTATCCTTAGGGAAGTATTCTCAGGTGATTTGCACTAGAAACCATAACAGAGGCATTTCTCCTGTTATAAACACAAACACCAGGAGGGATCCACAGCGCACCGTAGAAGACTCCAGGCTACCTCCTTGCAAGTCCCAGCCTGAGCGGTGTCAGATCCCATTAAGAACCGAACTGGACCTTTTCAGGGAAGATGCTTCCAAAAGCTGGGTTCTTATTTCAGCTCATGGTGGCTTAAACCTTAACTGTAAAGTTCTCCTGCTCTTTCAATCTGACCTCCAAATTAGTGCTCTAAATGCAGCTTTTGTGATGTGAACTTCTCTTCCTCTGAAGGGATAATCAGGTGAAAAAGAAAAAAAAAAAGGCTTAAGCTCAAATGTCATTTCTGATTCTCATGAGATTCCTCTTGGAGCTGAAGGACCAGGACAAAGGACTCAGCCCCAAGGTCATCGGGGGAGTCTGGGTCTTATGCCAGGTTCAACCTTTCCCACACGCCTGTGTTCTGTGAGAGCCAGAGGCTGGGATTTGGTACAGAGAGTAAGTCACAGAATCTGGGGACAGGCCAACAAATACTTCCTATGGGTACAGGGGACTGCATCTGAAGTCCCGCAGGATGTTTGCTGTCCAGGTGACCTGGAGAAAGCCTCCGGGTACCTGAGAACTAGCTGAGAGGAAGCAGTTAAGGGCTTCTGTGAGTTTTTAAAACTTCCACTCAAGCCACTCTCAAGGATGGCCACACGTTTGTCTGCCAAACTCCGTATCAGATGATCAGAGGCACATTTCTCCAGAGAGCTTCGCCTGATGATGATTCTTAGCGAGGGAACACGGCAAAGGTAGATGCTTGGAACGTAGGGTGTGGCTCTTTAGACAAGATCATGCAGGATGCTGGTTGGTGTAGCTCAGAAGCTGAGGGACCTGGTGGTGACCAGTGGGGAAGGGACCCTTCCTCTGTCTTTGTCTCTGTCTTCAGGTTTTATTTTATTTTTATTTTTTAAGTTTTATTTATTTATTTGACAGAGAGACAGACAGAGAGGGAACACAAGCAGGGGGAGTGGGAGAGAGAGAAGCAGGCTTCCTGCAGAGCAGGGAGCCCGATGAGGGGCTCGATCCTAGGACCCTGGGATCATGACCTGAGCCGAAGGCAGACGCTTAACGACTGAGCCACCCAGGTGCCCCTCTGTCTTCAGGTTTTAGAACCTTTGTACTCCAGGGGCCCTTTTTTGCTAAAAACGAACTGGACATGGAGATCCTGTGGCGTCACAATGGCTCAGGAGTATGTGAACATGGCTGCTGCCAGATGAGGTGGGGAGTGTGGAGATGTTTTGGGTTCTAAGAATCAGAAGGCTTTATGCGTGGTGATCTCAAATCTGGATGCCTTGCACCCTCCTTCCATGACACCTACATGTGTGAGTGTGAGTGAGTCTTTGTGCAAAAAAATGAAGGATGGGAGGGAACTTTCGCTTTGACAAGGATAAATTGCCTCTGCTACTCTCTCTCCCCACCGGGCCCTCTCCTGTCGTTTAGAAGTGGAAGAAGGAGAGCACTCTGTTCTGCCTCTGGAATCATGGGCTCATTTGTTAATTTGAATAAAGTAGCTTAAAAACATGCCCCCCAGGGGCCACTTGGGTGGCTCTCAAGGACCTTGCAGCTTTGTGCCTTCACACTGGTGGCTGTGTTCTCACACTTTCTTGTCCTTTTTTGTGTTCTCTTTGTTCTGCCGTTCTGTGTGTCTTGCTCTTCTACTTCTTTAATATGTAAGTTTTGCTGCAACAACAGCCTAGCAGAAGCTGATGTTTGTAGTTTAGTATTTGCAGCTGGGTGGAAACCACACTGGGCTTCCTGTCCCATGAAAATCTAGATGCCCTTGAGAAACAGGATATACCCAAAGTCAGTGGGATCTCTGCAGAGAGTCATCCTGTAGAGAGTACAGATTTTCTGTTTCCACATCTTACCACAATGACCGTGGCATCGTCCACATTATCCAGGGGCGGCAGAAGACTCTAGCGTCAAGGGTATGGACTGGATCAGCTACGTATGTGACTTTGGAGAAATATTTAACCTCAGTTTCCTTATAAATGTAATAAGATAATAATAGCTCTCCTTGGGTTGTTGTGAGGATTTAGTGAGATAACGCGTGTAAAGGACTTAGAAGAGTACTTGACACAAAGGCATTCCATAAGTGTTAGCTGATTTTAGTCTTTCTTTTGTTAGACCTATACTGTCTTTCAATTAATTATTACAGCAGCTCCATGAGGGAGATGTTTTGTCTCCCCCACTTCTCTACCATGATATCTAATGGGCACCTCAAGCCTAAATTGTCTAAAACCTACTTCTGGATCTTTGCTTTATTAATCTCCATATCAGAAAATGACAACCCCACTTTCTCACGCTGTACTCCCTTTTCCCCTTGTATCCTGTTTGCTCCACTTCCTCTCATACTCCTATATCCAATCCTATAGCCAATCCTCTTGGCTTTACCTTCAAAATGTATCTGGAGCCCAGTCCCCTCTCTCCACGTCCACCTCTTTGCCCTGGTCCTGCACTGTCCGAATGGCTTCCTATTCCTGTTCTTCCTGCTTCTACCTGTTGCCCCTCCCCCAAGTCTATTCTCAATAAAGCAGAGTTGATTCACACCCTCACAGGGCATCCCATCTCGGAGAAAAATGTATCGTCCTTACCATGGCCTAAGATTTCTGTACACATGCTCCCCTCTTGACTTTCCCCTACACAAAATCCCACATAATTCTACCTCTTTTTCATCATGTCCTATTACTCTGGCCCTGGGTCACTCCTCTCCAGCTACCACACTGACCTGATAGTCCCTTTTCCAATACACCAGGGACTCAGCACCCACTGTCCCCTTGCCTGGAATGCTCCCCTCCACATCTTGCCATGGGCTACTCCCAAACCTCTAGGAGGCCTTTCCTCAAATGTCTCCATCCCTATAAGACCCCCTTTGGCCACCCTATTTAAAATTATAGCCTTCCCCTACTCCTTATCTATCGCCTCTGCTTTACTCTCTATATAGCAAATAAATAAATAAAATCTTTAAAAAAAAAGAGGTAATTAAGGATAAAGGAGGTCCTAAGAGTTGGGCTGTAATCTAATATGACTGGTGTCCTTATAAGAAGATGAAGAGACACTAGGGATATGTAAGCATAGAGGAAAGGCCATGTGGGGACACATCTGCAAGCCCAAGAGAAAGGCTTCAGGAGAAACCAAACCTGCTGACACTTTGATCTTGGACTTCCAGCTCCCAGGACTGTGAGAAAATAAACTTTAGTTGTTTAAGCCACCAGTCTATGTACCCAGCCTATGGTCCTTTGTTCTGGCAGCCAGCATTGACTAACATAGTGAGGCAGTGAATCTGCGTGCCTACTATGTGCTTAAAAGAAATGGGAAGAGAGGATGCCTGGGTGGCACAGTTGGTTAAGCATCTGCCTTCCGTTCAGGACATGATCCCAGGGTCCGGGGCTCCCTGCTCAGCGGGGAGCCTGCTTATCCTTCTCCTCCCTCCTCATGCTCTCTCTTGCTATCTCTGTCTCTCTCAAATAAATGAGTAAAATCTTTAAAAAAAAAAGGGGGGGGGGAGGAGATTAAATAGTCTAGAGAAACAATGGGCTTGGAGTTCCACGATCAAAGAGAACCACATGCGAGTACCTTGAGCCAATAGGAATCGCGTGTGCTAATGCACAACAAATGCATGTTTGTGGAATCTACGTACAAGAGAAATAGGCAGGGTTGGAAGGTGACCTGTAGGTGATTGCTCTCAAGGTGTCACGTACGTCTTCTTTAAAGCATGGGTTTGGGAAATTCACAACACATGATGAAAATCCAGTCCCCCTCCCACATGTTCTGTGTCCTGCATCTGTGATTCATGACGCCTGTCCTTTCAAATGCAAGATGGCAGGCTATGGGCTCCTTCCCAGGGTATCTCTAACTCAATCAATATGCTTTTTTCTGGAAAAGAATATTTATTGTTTTAACAGCTGTACCTCTACTTTCTCAGATTTAAAAAAATTACCGCACTCACAACTGACTTACAGGGATTGGAAAATATAGTGTTGAAATTCCCAATTTAAAATATCTTCCAGGTTCTACAAAACTGTCCCCAAACCACAGCATTTTTCCATTCTGGCTACCTCCTTATCCCTGGAAGGATTAGGGAAATCAATAGCAGTTGTCAGCATCCAGAGTTTGGCTGGGGGGTTGGTCCAAATTGTGTGTGTTTATGTCAATGCCCAGTGAGGACCAGCCTTTTTTGGATACCTGCAGATCCCAGGAGAGCCCAGTACCTATGAGACTCAGGATTCTTTGCAAGTTTTCATTTAGTTTTCTTTAAATGATTTGTCTTCAAAGAAAGATTTGCTTTTGAAGGGCTGCTGATGATATTGCAGCACTAAGCTCCCTGGGTTATTTGTTTTTGAGATTGCATATAAACTACTAACATTATTATGACACAATTACCAGTAAGTAATCATCCAATTGCCATAAACATGTCCTTTTCAAAATATTGCAAATTAATATTCATGCTTTCCTCAAATCCACCATTCTGAGCTAGTGTGTGCCTACATAGTTCATCAAAATGTACATTTTTTTTCCAGTGAAAGGAAGAATTATAGCTCAGTTCTTCATCTTGAGGTATGGGAAGATTGTTTTGACGGTAGCATTCGTTGCTTTGAAAGACAATTTCCCTGTGAAACTGATGCAACCACCAGCAATGAACTATGTGCTTCCAGGTAAAGCATTTGTACTTCTTTAGAGCTATATTGTTCAAAAAGCTGTTACAGTCATTCAATCCTGGCAGTTGAGAAATCATGCCAACTATATGATCATATGTAATTGTCATATGATAATTGTATATGTAATTCTAAGACAGTTTAATCACTGTTAAGTGGAGATCCTAGAATCTCACCATGAATAAATCACTGCAGATTCCTCTCCCTAAACCTCATAAATCTACATAAAGCAAAGAAGCCCCCAAGCATGCTATGATGTAGAAACACAAAATTCGCAAGGGTGATTGGAGGGCAACATCTGGACCAAAAAAGTAATCTTAGCACAAGTTATATATATTTTAAAATTGAGTGTAAGTAAACTGAATTTCACTGTGTACAAAGCATCAGATAATAATAATGTTTTCTGCTAATCCAACAGGTTTCATCAAAGGTGATAAAATATACAAGCTAAGTCTGAGTTCATTCAAATTCAGGAAGTGATTTTAAAGCCCTCAGATAGAGTTTTGTGTATCAAACGCATATCTACAAATGCTTATACATAGAAATGTGCTGGTGAAAGTTTCACAACTAGTTCTAAAACTGAAAAAAGCCCCAATTTATAGCTTATTTTGATTTCTGTGGTATAAATACTCTTACCGTGGCTGATTTCAAGCTACCATCAAGATGTCATTGAACAGAGTTGGGAAGAAGTGTGTACAATTGGCTCTTGGGAGCCAGAATTAGATGTGTCCAGCACACCACTGGTTGTACAACTAAATACGAAATTGTGGAGAGGAGTGTTCTCAATGGGTTGCATGACTTTGAAATTAGCAAGTCTGAAATAAAATGTAATACATGTTGCTCTGATATTATCTTGAGGGCCACTGGGCTAAAGAAGAGAGTTGAGAAGGAATGCTAGCTCCTTTAGTCCACAGTCCCCACACTGTGACTCGGTTGTTTTGAACGCTTACCTATCCTCCCAGAGGCAGCGAGACTTTGTTTGAATGACATGGGATGGGATGTGAAGTCTGCAGGCCTGGGTTTGGGTCTGGTCTCTGTCACTCTGTAGCTGTCAATCTGTGGATGAGACACTTAGTTTCTCCCAGCCTCCATTTCTTCATTTGTAAATGGGGATGCTAGAAGTCACCTTGGAGAGTTGTCCCAAGGATTAGTTATAAAACACACAGCTTCTAACAAAGTGCTTGGCACATGGTAGGTAGGTTTTCAATATTATTCTTCTATTCTTTATGTGAAATAGTTGAGTTACATTATATCTTAGGTTCCTTACAATGTCTAAATCTCAGGAAAATGTTCGATTATATAGATTCGATTAGATAAAAGATACTAAAGTCCCAGGCACTTAAGTAGTATTTACTAAATACTGTTAATGGATGGATACATACCTGAAATTCATATGATCTCTTGGTTTTTCTCTAAGCTAGAAATCTGTGAGAGACAACTTTGACTTTTTTCTTTTTATAAAACAATCATCCTCCATATTAACTAAGTTACCATCTACTGATGATTTTTATTTCCTAAATATTTTTTAGAAATCCACCCTTCCCTCTTTATCTACCCAGTGCAGTGCCAGGTCAGCTCATCAGCTGGTTCTCTGCTTCCTGTCATGAATACTTCAAAACTATCCTCAGTAAAATTGTCTGTCGCCAGCCCAGCATTCTAAGCAATTTGAGGACAAAGATTTTCTTTCATTTATTTTTATCTCGAAGTCCAATATAGCTCCTGGCACAAAATATATGCTAAATAAATGTTTATTTGATTGCATAATGAATGAGCCAACTTTGGGAAAAGTAATTGGCATAGTTTTTATTGTGTTGGAAATTTCCTTCTGAAGTGGCATCACCTGTGTTTCCTTCTGGGTTTTCTCATATGTCATTAACTTCGTAGACCTTCCTACACCATAGGACTTGTGTTTCAGGACTAAGTACTGGTCTAGACATTTCATGACATGGCTCCTGCTCTGTGGAGCTGGGTCTGCTGTGGCCGGCCTCTGCTCCCCAGGCCCTGGCTCTTCTTGCACCATCTGGAACTTTCCTGCATCAGCTCACCTGGGGATGCCCTTTTTCTCCCTTGGACTCTTTTCCATTCAGGTGAGCATCTTTCCAACTAGAGGTTACTGACAGAGTAATTAAGGTTTACTTCCCTAAACTAGTGCAGATTGGTCTAAATTTTACAGGGTTGAGGAGGACTACACTGAGACTTTATGTGACCTCAGCTGTCGGGAGTGGATTTCCATGAGCCTGAATGAAAGCCAGCGTGTAAAGACAGAATTCAAATTAGGTGCTTCCATTACTTATCCTTAGATGGTGTCTTTCAGCATGTCAAAATAATGCTGTAAAGGTGAAAACTCCAGTAAAAGTAGAGTAAGAGTAAGAAATTAGCATAAGTGAAAGATTGACAGCACATTGAACAGTCACTCACTGCTCCCAAATTCTGAACATCCAGAATTATTATAATTGGGACATTTACAGTTGGTTTTACACACACACACACACACACACACACACACACACACACACACACACACATTCTTCCCGTTATTTAAAACTTTTCCTTTAGTATAAGAATTTGACGACTTTTGTAACTCAAAAGTCTTGGAACAGACTCATGGACTTTAACTTGAACTTTAGGGTTACACACCCATGGTTTGAATCTGGACTCTGCTACTTATAGGCGTGTCATCTTGAATAAATCACTTAACTTTGCTGAGCCTCAGTTTCGTCATCTAGTGTCTACCTCAGGGGTAAGCATGAGGTCTTGGTGAGATAGCACGTGTATTCCCTCCAACAGGGTCTTGTATACAACTGATGCCCCAGTAAATATTAGCTTCTTCCATCTTCTCAGTGAGATGAAGGCATTCTGTTTTTAGATGAGACTTGTCTTCATTTTTTCCACTCTTATAGACGCCAGGCTCCCATAGGTTTTCCCTTTCTGTTGTTCTATAGCCCTTACGTGTTTCATAACCATTAAACTGTTACATTTGTGTCTATTTCCTTGTTGTGAATTGCACCACTGTGTCTGTGTGTCTGTGCTTATGTGCCTTCTCTTCTCAACCAGACTTCAGAGGTCATGTTATATTTATTTTAGTATTGTCCTAAAGGATTTAACAGACCAATCAGTTTCTTACACAAAGTATGCACTGAAATGATATTTGATTGACTTTAAACTCTGAGAGTGGGTCCGTAAGTGATGAATTAGCATTTCGATTCCTGAAATTGAATTTGGATGGTGTTTTAAATAAATAAATAAATAAATAAATAAATAAATAAATAAAAAAAAATATTTATGTCCTAAATAAAACACCATCCAATCTAATCATTGTCACCTGATAAGAAAAAAAATAAAAAGATAAGATCAAATATGCAGAGGAATCTCTTCCAATTCTTTTATTCTGTTTCTAAGAACTTTACTATATAAAGCAGGAAGATAATTCTGTTTTCATTTAGTTATTCTTTTGACATCTCTGTGCCAGGAACCATCTGATTAAAGAAAATGGAGCACTCCTAATATTCTTTGCTACCCATTTTTACCCCACTTATGCTGTTTAGGTTTGGAAACAAATTACTGCCATCAGGGAAACCATTCAGAGGGTCCACAACAACATGGTGCTATAATGTGTCTGGATTTCATTAGAATTATTTGCTAATATAGGACAACACAGTCACCAAGAACTATGGAGAAAGATACAGCCACCTTCCTTCCCTTGAACTTGACATTTTCTTGATCAGACTTGACATTGCAAGGTCTCAGATCCAATATATTGGAGGAAGGATTTGGCACCCGTGGCTAGAATGGGCAGAAGAAGGGAGCCAGTATCTGAAATATCTGCCCATGATTATTCAAGGTATGGCAGGAACAGAGCTTTCTGTATGCAAGCCAAATGAAATTATTAAGGCTAACCTTCTCACTCAGCACTTAATAGGTAATCAATTTTCACTACCAACAGTGGAGGGTGAAAACCAAGGAAGGAATGATAATGATGCTTCCTTACATTTGTGAAGGGCTTAGAGGGTACAAAATGATTTTATGTGTATTATTTCATGTAGTTTTCACAGCAACATAAAACTAGCCAGGACACTCATGCATGCATGCCTGCATTCCTTCATTCCATAACACTTATTTAGCAAATATTTTTGAGGCCATCAACTATATGCCAACCTGTGTGGTGAGCACTGGGGAGAGAGTGGAGAATAAGGCGGAAAAGGTTTTATTGCCCTATTTCAGCAATGAGGAAACAGATGCACTAGGAAGTCTTGTGAGTTCCCAAAGTCAAATGAAGACATGCCAAGCTTGGAACTTAGTGCGGTGATCTGGATCTCAGTCCATAAACATGGTCATGTGGAAAATGGAGCTTTATGTTCTGTCACTCAACTTGCATATCAAATTCCTGTCTCACTGGGCTGATGAGAAAGTTAACATGAGATCTGTTGTCCACTTCTTCCTGGTTCATGTGAAATTCTGGGGGCTTAGATAGTTCCATGGCATTGGGGGGGAGACCTCTGTTCATTTGTCATCTTTCCACAGAGATCTCTGTGTGGTGACACCACCAGTACTCTTGACTGAGACATCATAAAGGCAATGTTGCTCTGGGACCTATAGCCTTCCTCCTTTGAAGCCAGCAAGCAATATGTAAATCCCTCTACCACCCATCTCCTTCCCCACTGCTCTTCCCAATGTCCTGGTCTCAGGGAAAGCTCTGTCTCTTCGTGTTTCTTCAATATCTTTTTCTGTGCCTCTCCTCTCAGGCTTGAGGATTTGGACACAAAAGCCTCTACGTCCCAGGTATAGCTCATCTCATTATTCTGCTGAGGCCAAGAACACACAGCCAAACCCCTTTCCAAATGGGAAGCAGAAATAGTCACAGGCTTTATACCAAAGTAACTTAGGTGACATACCATAGGAGGAGTGGGTCAGGACAGTGCTCTGTGGAAACCGACCAGCTTGTGAATAGCATATTTGCCTATGATTAGGGCTACAGATGCAGAGAAATCTGAAAATCAACCCTGGAAGTCACTGACCCTCGAGGAGAAAGCCCCCAAAACTCCATGTTCAGCTCTATAAGTCAAGACTAGGAAAATGTTAGCATTAGAGAAAGAATTCAAAGTAATTAATGGGATGGACGGTCCTGCCTGATGGTTTGAAATTAAAATAATAAAAGGTGCATAGTTTTCCCAAGCAATTATTAACTGAAAGAGATGAGAAGTGCCAGCCATTCAGAGCAAAGGGATGAAATGCAAAAAGCAAAGAGATACTTTATATGGGAAATAACTGTAACCCATTTTCACAAGTGAAGAACTTTTAGCTTTTGGAATGATTTCCTTTTAGAGGAAGGGAAGGTCAGTTGTACAAAAATAATTTACGAAGAATACTTAAGATGGTATGACATCACCAGATTTCACAGCCTGTAGGGACATTTGGGAACACATTAATAATAACGTCCTGATTATAATGACTTTTATTTCTTTCACCGTGTTGGGGGACCTGAGCCAACAATGCCTTTTTTCTATCAAAAATCAGAAAGCAAAGCTTCCATTCCTGTTGAGTTGTTACAAACCACCCGGAGAGGTCTATACTTCCCAGAAGTACAGAGTCCAAATCTGGGTTCTGTCGAGTCACTACAGCAATGGCCTGGCACCATCCCGTACGGTCCAACCGGATGGGATGGAGTAGGATGGGGTAGGTGCTGTGGGAGCAGAGGGAGGAATTTGCTTCTGTTACTTCCAAGGAGACAGTGCCAAGTTCGAGACTTTTCCCCAGGGCATCTTAATTTATGAAGAAGAGATGCTTGTGTGTGTTCTTTGCTTTTCCTCCCTCTGTCTGTCTCTTACTCGTAGCATCAGAAGATGGCAGCAGAGATCGCTCTCTTCCCACTACCAAGGCTCCTCCTGTCCTATCTGCCTGGCAGGACACAAATGTTCACCAGTGAACGCAGGGCAAAGTCCTTTGCAAAAACATATTGATTTCATTCAAGGAAGATAAATTTGTAAACTGTACAACTGTACTCAAAATGAACTGAGTTCATTTTGAGGGAATGCGATCTAGGAGTTGTGCAAAAATAAAATTCCCAGTGGCGGGCATCATCTGTTACCTCCTCCATATGTGCAAATTCTAAAGCTCACAAGAGGGTGAACTGCTACTGAATCTGACAGCTGCCTTTCCAAGTATCCTTGCTTAACCCAGAACCACTGTGTGGAGCCAGTCCAGGGCTCCTCCTGAGGCTTTTTCTTTTTTCTTTTTCACATAAACTCTATCCTCCAAATCTCTGACTGACCTGAAACACCTGCATGGGTTCTGCCCACATTTCTCAGTTCATTCTTTTCTTTTCTTTCTTTTTTTTTTTTTTTTAAGATTTTATATATTTATTTTTCAGAGAGAGAGAGAGAGAGAGAGAGAGCGCACAAAGTGGGGGAGCGGCAGTCAGAGGGAGAAGCAGGCTCCTTGCTGAGCAGAGAGCCCGACGGGGGCCTCAATCCCAGGACCCAGTGATCATGACCTGAGCCAAAGGCCGAAGCTTAACCCATTGAGCCACCCAAACATCCCTTGTCCCTCAGTTCATTCTTTTCATGCTGGCCCTCAGTCTTGTCTCATACCCTGGTCCTGAAGCTAAAGAAACCTATTCTTGCCCCTTTCTACCTAGAGACATAAAGGTGAGTGTGTGTGTTTGTTTGGGGATATGGACTGTGTGACTTTCTCTTCTTTCTAATCACTAGGGATAAAAATTCACCCTGATTTTTTTTTTTTGGTTCTTTTCCACTTTTCCACTCCCATACCTATTGTCCAAAAGTGTATTCAAATTATACAAAGCTGCTAACCATAAATTTATAGAAAGCCCTCATGACAAGGTAATAGGACATGTATACAGAATATGTAAAATATTGTTTTTAAACTGATATCCCTTCAATTGCAACAGAATACCTGACTAAGCTGACCTACTAATGGGGGATTATTATACCACTTATTGAGAAGGGAAGCAGTTGCAGGCTTGGTTAATTCAGCAGCTCAGTGATATCTGGGCTCTTTCTTCCACCCTCTTGCCTTCCTCTTATGGCTATAAGCTGCAGTGACCAAATTACTACTTTAAACTGTGATAGCTACAGGGACACATAAAGGAGACATTTTCTTCCATGTATTTCCATCTATCAGGAGAAAAGAATATTTCTTAAAAGTCATAGACTTCCTGCCCAGTCCCGTTGCCCAGAACTAGGTCATGTGACCACCTCTAACTCCATCACTAGCATATAGGAATGGGTTTACCTGGATGGGTTTACACCAGTTATGACTCTCACCCTGGGAACAGGGCCACCTCCCTTGAGCATACTACTATCACTATGTAAATAATATTGGGTTTCTTTCCGCAAGAAAGAAGTATGGCATCGTTATTGGAGAGACAAACAGCATGTTGTGCAAAAGTGCATCATTGCACCATTAAGGCTCTACTCAAGAGTAACCCTAAGGAACAGAATGAAAGGGAACTCCTCCCAGTGGGCAGGACTTTGAGCCATGCACCTACTATTCATTTTGCCTGGAACGAGAGGTGGCCAGTGGGATGCAGCTATAGTGATTCCTAGGCAGTGGGTGATGATTTGGCTAGTAGTCAAGGACTTGGAACAAACCAGGCTAGAACACTGGTGACAAGGATGTCTGGGGGATGAGATATGTGGATGGACCTCTCAGAATGGGCACAGAATATGAATATATTAGTGCCCATATGAATGCTAAACAAAGGACAGCTAATGAAGAAGAGGCTTTCAATGATCATGTGGCAACAAAACATGAGTGCCCAACCTGCCAAGACCAGAAACTAAATTCACACTCCTGATGTGGCTCCATTTTTTGAAGGGACAGCAATTTGTCCTCCCTACAATGTTTCTGACAGCACCACCACGTGTGGATTTTTGAAATGCCTCATTTACCGTAATGATATTCTACACAGCATCTCTCCTGACCAGATCTCACTTTAAAAGGGTTTATATCCATGGAATGCATTGGCCTTCTACATACTTATATGTATATATATACTTAAATCATTGGTCTTATACATACATAATCATCACTCCAAAGAAGATGACCTAATATAGCAATAGAATGGCCAATTGAACAGTTGGTTGTAACAATGATGGGTGAAAACACATTTCAAGACTGGGTGATATTCTCCAAGGTGCAGAATATGCTCTGAACCAACATGTAATATATAAAATATAAGGTCCTCTCATGGGCAAAATACATGGATTTGGGAGCCAAAGGGAGTATGTGGTAGTGACTTCTATCACTGTTACTCCTAATGATTCTGTAATGGAGTTTTGCCTCCTTTCTTGCAATTTGGGCTCTACTTCTTTGGCAGTCTTGGTTCCCAAAAGAGGACCTCTTTTGCCAGATACACAAGACTTCCATTGAACTGAGAACTGAGACTGCCACCTGGCCTTTTGGGCTATTTATGCTACTGAACCAACAGACAAAGAAGGGATTACTACCCTGCACTTGCTGATATGATGATATGATTACCGGGTGGAATTAGGGTTGCCACCATATAATGGGACACCAAAAATGAACTGTAATATAAACTGTGGACTTTGGTGATTATCATGTGTCAATGCAGGTTCATCAATTGTAATGAACATACCACTCTGGTGGGGGTTGTTGATAACAGTGGAGGCTATGTAGGTGTGGAGGTGGGGAGTGTATGGGAAACCTTTGTACCTTTCTCTCAATTTTGCTGTGAACCTAAAACAGCTCTAAAAAATAACGTTTTTAAGAAAGGTTAATGGAAAACGACAGTAAGCTAATACAGACATAGATCCTTCATGAGTAAAGGCTTGCATTACCTTGACAGGTAAAGCACCATGATTAGCTAAGGTCCCGAGTGAGGGCAAAGGGAACAAGGAATGGACAGTGAGAGAAGTACGTTACAAAACCCAACTGTGACCATGTAACCAATTGTGGAAATAAGGAATGTATTATACAAGGAATAGTTATACATATTTTCTGAGCTGCTTGATACTTCCTTGTTTTGATATATTTTCACTTATTATTATTTATTATAATTATTCATTCTTGTTTTCCCCTTTTCCATTGCCTCACTGTTGAACAAAAAGTGTATTAGTTGTAATATACCCATATTTTGGTTTTTAAGGTTATCAGTTACTAGAAAAGAAATAAACATTGCCTACAGATAAAGAAACTGAATTGATATAAGAACATGTGTCTTCCCTGTAGGGGAAAGAGTGAATGCATCTTCAGTTTTACCAGGAATAGTTGCGAGACAAAAGCATGATGTTGTTACTACGTTCACTCAGAAGTTAAATACTGGTAAAAGTGGTGCACAGTATTGCTGAGAAAACAAAAGAGTAGACTGTGCTTGATTATCTGTTTTCTTTGAGTTAGTGATTTCATTTCATTTGGATATATACAGAGAAGTAGGATTGCTGGATCACATGGTGGTTCTATTTTTAATTTTTTTAGGGACTCTCCATACTGTTTTCCACAGTGGCTGCACCAATTTACATTCCCACCAACAGTATAAGGATTCCCATTTCTCTACATCCTCATCAGCACTTATTATCTCTTGTCTTGATATTAGCCTTCCTAACAGGTGTGACGTGATATCTCATTGTGGTTTTGATCTGCATTTCCCTGATGATGAGTGATTTTGAGCACCTCTGCACATACCTGTGGCCATTTGTATATCTTCTTGAGAAGAATGTCTATTCATGTCCGTTGCCCATTTTTTTAATTGGTTTGTTTGGCTATTGATGAGTTCCTTATATATTTTGGATATTAACTCCTCATCAGATGTGTGGTTTGCATATATCTTCTTCCATTCCATATGCTAGCTTTTCATTTTGTTGATAATTTCTTTTGCTGTACAGAAGCTTTTTAGTTTGCCATAGCCCTACTTGTTTTCACTTTTCTTGCTTGTGCTTTGGTGTTAAATCCAAAAAATTATTTCCAAGACCAATGCTAAGGAGTTTTCTTTTTTTTTTTCCCTAGGAATTTTAAATTTCAGGTCTTACATTTAAGTCTTTAATCCATTACAAGTCAATTTTTGTGAGTGGTGTAAGATAGGGATCCAATTTCATTCTTCTGCATGTGAATATCTAGTCTATCCTTTCCCCATTGAGTATTCTTGGATACCTTGTAAAATATTAGTTAACTGTATATGCATGGGTTTATTTCTGAGCTCCCAATTCTGTTCCGTTGGTCTATGGGTCTATTTTTATGTCAGTACCATACTGTCTTGATTAGTATAGCTTTTTGATATAGTTTGAAGTCAGGTGCGATGCCACCAGCTTTGCTCTTCTTTCTCAAGATTGCTTTGGTTATTTGTGGTCTTTTGTGGTTCATATGAATTTTAGGGTTGTTTTTTATACTTCTGTGAAAAATGCCATTAGAATATCTGTTGTCAACTCAGCATCACCACCACCCCCTTCTAAGATGTCTTCTGTATCAGAGAAGAGAAACTTGGAACTACATTTTCCTTCGTTGTGTGGTTCTGCCAATGAGAGGAAGTCATACAAGATATATAAGGAGAGGGCATCAAGATTCCTTAGCAGTTGCTGTCCAGATATGTGGGAATATATCGGAACTTTGTAGCAAGCTCTTTGAGAACAACTCTCTTTGCTGCTCTACACTGAAAAAGTTGGTGAGGAGATTTCCAGAGGATATTGAAAATTCCAGATGCTTCACAGTGAACTCTTGAGAACTTTGGAGCTTCCGGCTGATATTACCTGTGGTGATTTCCATGACCTCTTCTCCCCACGCTCTTTCAACTGTTTGGTAAGCCTCAAATTTTCAACATTAGAACCTTTAATTTCTAGAATATTAAAATAGTTTCTGTTTTCCTGATCTAATTTCAGTTGATTTAAAGATCAATTAAAGGTCTAACTACTGTATTATGAACTACTATATTTTTTATGTGTGTGTGTGTATGTATGTGTTGTGTGTGTATACATGTGTGCAAAATGGAAAGAAAGAGGGAATTTATCATTTTAAATTATAAAAGAATATATCATTACTGTGAAAAATGAACCCAATACGAAAGTATAGAAAAGAAAGTTCCCGTAACTTCCTTCTTTTTCCAAATCATTTCTCGGTTTTAGCCACTGTTAAAATTTTTTAATGCTTTTTGTGGCTCTAGCATTTTTCTATAGATGCAATTCTCTCTTTTTTACAAAACAAAAATGGGTTTATACTGTGTATTTTGTTCTATAGTTTTCTTTTGGGGATATTGACAATATTTCATAGCCATCCTTCCAAGTGTGTGTACATAGTTGGTGCAACTTTGTTGTTTTTTAGTTTAGTATGCCACTGATTGGCATACTAAGCTAAATTGGCATATTTAGTATGCCATATGATGGCTGAGCCATCATATATGTAACCATATTTACCACTGATGAATATTCAAGTTACTCAATTTTCCCTTATTAAAAATAATGTTATACGTGACTATTCTTGTGGGAATGTCCTTGCGTATCTGCCTGAATATTTTAGCAAGAAAGATACTTAGAAGGAGACTTGCTAGGTCAAAGGGCTCATGTATATCACATCAGGATGCATTTTGCCAAACTGCTTGAAGGAAATCTCAACTTGGTTTGCAAAGATGATTGGAATTTCTCAAATAGCCTGAAATCATACATCAGACACATTCCTACTAAAACCAAGAAAAGAGTTTTTGAATTTGATACCTAACATGCTACTAACCGATAGCAGACAACCCCTACTTGGAAGGAGAATAACTTTGGAGGGGCCTTTATATTTCCATTGATGGCTGAAGTGCCCCACGGAGGAATAAGAGTGAGCTTGCCTCTGACCTGAACTCACCAACATTGGCTCATTGGCTTATGCCCAAGGACAATATTCTCAGTCATTTTCCAGAATGCATCACGGACTGTGGCTGTGTTAGAATATATTTGCCTCCAGCTTCTTGTTTTTAGACTTGAATTTAACCATTCTTGAGACCATTACTCCTCAAAGGCCACTGGGCTTCTCAGCTGATTAACATGGAAGTAATCTGAACATATAGCACCAAAAACTTAGTAAGAAGTGGGTGGAATTTGGTTCAGATGCGCCTGGAAGCCCCGTCTGAACTAGCCCGATCCCTTGGGGATGGAAAATTTGAGCCATGGATGTCATTAGCAGAAATTTTTTCTCATTAGGTACTTGCTGGCTCTAACTACAGTCTGGCTAGTCCCAAAGAACCAGGATATAAGATCCAGATTTGAAATTAAGAGGAGTTTTAATATTAATGAGTGGGAACTGACAATTACTGAATGCTCACTCTGGGCCAGATAGTTTTTATAGATTGTCTAAATTAGTATCCACGACAGCCCTGTGTGATATCTGGCCACAATTCCATTTTTCCAAAAGGGGAACTGCAGCAGGGGGTACATAAGTAAGTTTGACCAACATCATCCAGCTAGTCATTGGCACAATTGGGATTTAATGTCAGGTGTGTGTAGTACCAGAACCTACATATCCGCACTTACCCACCCTGCATCCTTCTGCCCTCCTGGGACTATTGTGTGACTCAAAGGGAATAGAGGAACTAGACATAGGAATGATGAAATTTGGGATTAACATTTATGGTTTATGTTTATCACCTCTCTAAGTGAAGAACTATTTTCCCAGGATAAATTATCTTGACTTTTAAAAAGATCTGTCATAATCAGGTTGTCGGTGTCAGCAATCTATGCACTGATATCTTATTTATTTCATGCAAGATTTCTCAAACTCAGCACTATTGACATGTTGGACCGAATAATTCTTTGTTGTGGGGGGCTGTCCTGTGTACTGAAGGATGTTTAGTGGCATCCTTGACCTCTACCACTATATGCCATAGCAACTCCCACCCAAGACATGACAAAACCATCTCCAGATATTTCTTCCATTTGAGAGCCACTGATTTAAAGCAGAGATAGGTCAGGAGAAAAAAGAGAGAGAGAGAGAGAGAGAAAGAAGTAAAATCTATAAAGAATTGCTGTCAGGTTCCTAGTATCCAGTGCATATGTCTAAACAGATTGTGGAGTAGGGGAGCATTTTCAGCATGAAATGCAGAAAAACAGGTTTACACTGACTTCTTGAGCATAAATAGGAAAGATGTATGTGCATTTAGCAAAAATGTAGAAGTGTTATTCTTATGGGGACTATGGATAGGTGTAATAACTTCAGCCTGCATCACGATCTCTCAGAGAAGTAAAAGCAGGTAAACAATTTCAATTTCTCATTATCGAGTTGTTTAAAATCCTCTGTCAAGGTGGTAGCACAGGCTTAACGTTAGATGTGCATTTCCTTCTGCTCCTAAGCATTTGATGTAATCCCTGGGATCCAGCACAAGAGTCTTTAACTGTCTCATGCCAAGCTTACTGGGAACACAGGGAAATGGGCATATATGGCTGGTGGCTTCTAGGGAATTTACATGGTAGAGTGGAAAGGGCACTGGGCTGGCTAAAGATCTGAATTCTGGCTTGTGGCTGTCCTTATCAAGATGTGTGCCCTGGGGCAAGTCACTTTAATGATGTGAGTCCAATTATGTAAGAATGAAAAACCAAAACCCAAAACTGAGCATGCCCTCTTCTGTCGAACCTAAAGTGTGATGGATTGACTGCATTAATGCCCCAACCCCATTGCCCCCATCTAGACCCTTTGTCATGTCATTCTATAGTCCTCTGACTCTGATTCTGGGCTCAGCCATGTGGCTTGCTTTGGCCAATGGGATATTACCAGACTTGATGTAAGCAGAGAGTGAAAATCATGTGTTTGTGCTTATGTTTCCCTTCTGCCATCACTGTGAAAAGGATATTTCCCACTCATCCAAGGAGAATGAGAGACGTGTGGAATCAGGTTGTCTTATCTTTCCAACAGAGGCCATCCTAGACTTCCCAGATATGTGAGCAGGCTCAGCCAAGATCAGCAGAGAGGCTGAGCTGACTACCCTAGATGTGTGAGCCACGGACACTTATTTTGGGGTTAGCTGTTATACAACACCCTTGGGACCATGGATAATGGATAAATAAAGTATGTGAGATAATAATTTCAGGAGAAATGGATCTTTATTTAGGAAAAGACTTTGATGAGCTTCCTTGAGTGTGGAAGTTGAGTCTACCCCTACTATTAGGCAGAGTCTAGAAGGAGAAGGCTAGAGAGTTGAATCCCTTTGCATTAAAAAAAAAAAAAAAAAGGACTTGTGGGTTTCTGAGAGAAAAGAGATGGAGGATAGAGAGGAGGGAGGAGGAGAGACATTTGGGGAGAGAGAAAGGAGACAAGCAAGATGGAGGCTGACCAGGGAGGACTCAGTCAATAGTGGTGTGGCAGGGAGGCTAAGGAACTGTTCAGCTGTGGGGCATGAGCCCACTTTCAGTGGTTTGTTGTTCTGTGGGCAGCTATCATCATCCTAGGATAAATCAAACCTCAAGTAAAAATCAGCAACACACACCCTTTTCTCTGCACCTTGTCCACCCCAATCCATGATCCATGGAGTCATCAGACTGACCTTAAAAATAAAATCAGTTCGAGTCCCTCCCTGCTTACAGTTCTCCCTGATCACCCCCTTGCACCCCTGTCCCCTTCCCACTGTGCTCTACCTGCCCGGGCCACTTTTTGGTTCTGATTCTTCTCTTCTGAGTGCCCTCTCCCTGCATGCCACAAAACCTCTCCCTACCCTCACTCATGCACACTCAGCCTGGTGGCTCCTTCTCAGCTGTCAGGCTTCAATCCCGGTGTCTGCTCTTCTGCAAGGCTTTCTTTAACTGTCCAGCCTAAGAGAGGCTCCTGGGGGTGTACTGCTTCTTTTCTTGCTTGCTTGCTCTTACCATCATTACGTGATCATTCTTACTGTGGATCCTAGCTGTGTGGCTATCTCTGCCATTTAACTGTGTGCGCTGTGAGGGGAGAGACCAGGGTTGCGTTGCTTTCTCCTGTATATTTGGTGTCTAGCCCGGTATGTGTCCCCCAGTGGGTAACCTGGTTTGTATTTAGTGAGGGAATGGATGCATGAGCAGTCTCATATGAGTGTCAGGAAGGGACAGGTCATCTATAGCAAGAGAAACCCTAGTAAGACCCCATTTCTCTGAAGACAGAAGCTTAGTGTGAGTGCTTCCAGGGAACCAGCAGAGTCCATGGGAGGGCACTGGGAGGAGTGCATTGACGCAAGAGCTTGTCATTTTCATCCAAAAATTACACAAACGGGCGACCTCAAAAGGCTGGAAGAACTGGGGATGTCCCGATGGCAGACATAGGGATTTTACAAGGGTTTGCATTTGAAAAGTGAGGGGTTTGGGGCTTAGGCCTGTGCTTACCTACATCCCTTCCAGCTACAGGATTCTCTGCCACCACCTTACCAGGGTGGGGACAAGATGAAGGGGCCATTACAAAAGAGTGAGAGATTTGTATGGATGGAGGGAAAGCCAGCAAGGGGGAAGGCTAGTGAAATCACTGCGCAGGATGGCGCGTGCCCTGGGAAACATTCAGCCTTGTGCTGATCTTCCTCTCTGCAGGGCTCCCTCTGATGGATAAACTGGCTCTTTTCTTTGGCTGGCACTCTGTGCTTCCTTTTATAAAGGAAGGGAAACTCGATGCATGCCAAATGGTAGAATGCATTTGTAGCTCAAATATATGATATTTAACTATGATGGATTACTCGGGCTAACATAAGGTTGACAAACCTCAGCTGTGCATCACATGCTTCAAAATGAAATAGAAATCAATGAAGCAGCTAAATGTCCCTTAAATGCCAATCCCCTTTTCTGTCTAAACCCCCTTCTAATTTTTTCATGGAAATAAATGGAAGGAATCTTCATTATATATTCATTTTCTGAAACCATTTTGCTCATTAGGCTGAAATAAGGGGTAGGTGAGGGTTTATTAGGGAGTAAGCATATCTGATAAGCATTAAATTACTTCTGATGGCTTTATGTATTTAATAGTGTTAGCAAATTAGCTTGGTCTTTGATCTAACGGAGTTGATGTTGATGAGGGCTGTGGATTTAACCCTGCGCGTTAAACAGAATGCTGACCTGGGGAACAAGGAGGGGTGACTGAAGAGTGCATGCCTGCACTTTACTTTTGTCCTTGGAAGCGTTTCCCTTGTTTCTCTAATTGCCTCCCTGTACATGACTTCCTCCTCCCCAGCCCATTATCTCTAGTCCTGTCCCTGAATGTCAGTCTTTGGGCTCTGAATGCCTCCGGCACTGTGGTACCTGACCATCCCCATGGTGCACACAATCAACGAGTCAGATTTCCCCTCCCTTATGACCTGTTCCCTTCCAGACTCTCTGATCATCCACTTGTCCCGCCATCCTCCTATGCCTCAAAATCTTCCTGTTAGCCAGACCGGCACACACGTTTAAAAATGGCTCTTTCAGTGTTGTCGTTGTTGTTTTTAGCTCACTCTTGTGACTCACAGTGACACTACCTCTTCGTGTTCTCAGTGAGGAGGGTGTCAGACTCTGGGTTAGGCGCTGTGAAGACAAGGGTATAAGGAAGCATTCCTGCCTTTCAGAATCACATAGTGGAGACAGGAACTGAATATGTCAACGGATAATTATAATCTAACAGACATACGTGATTTAAAAGGCACAGAAAAGACCACCTAAGGGTGGGAATGGGTGGTGAGCAAAGGCTTCAACAACAAGAAGACCCTGGAATTGGCTGGGAAGAATGGGATAAAATGGCCAGGTGTTAGGGTTGGGGGTGGCAGGATGGCCCCAGTGCAATCACCAATTATCTCTAGAGTTTGCACTATGTCTTGAGCATTTTGAATATAGAAGGTGCAATCCCAACTCACCCATCTTCAGTCAAGTATCCTCCATCTTTGGGAGAATAAGATTCACAAGTCAGGTGCAAGATATAGAAGTCATGGTTCTGGCAGGAAAAGAGACTTTCCAATGCAGAGAGTATTTCCAGAGGGGAGGGCAGGGTTTAGGAACTCTCACGGGAAACTGAAGCACCCAGTAATAGGAAATATGGGGAAGTAATATCAGGATAGCTCTCATCACTCCAGATCTTTGGAGGTGATTAGAGGAAATAGGATCTAAGGAGGTCAGCTGCTCACTTTTGATATAGAAGCTGTTGTCATAGATGCAGCTAATATCAAAGCCTTGCCTGAGCAATAAAGATTAGGACAAGAAGTATCTATATCCAACTTTTCTTGTCTCCTGCCCCCATTGGCCAATCCCAAGCAGAAGCCAGCGAGCAAAGAGGCCCTATCATGTGATGTGCAGAAGTCAGCTTTCCAGGACACAGAGCGGGCAGACAAGGCAGAGAGTGAATCTCCTGGTGAGGGTGGGGAGGGAGAGGAATGAAGACTAATCAACACTCAGAGAACACTTTTACCCAGAGTAAATGAGCCCCACCTCCAACTGGCTTGGCCATCATTTCCTGGGAGAGAGTTCCCCTTTGTAATTTGTAAAAGAGAAGTCAAAAAGGACTGGGAGGAATAGGGTTGTAGTAACCATGCTGAGCAGAAAGAGGAGTTTCATTTTAGTCAGTTGACTCTGGCTTCTAGGAATGAATAGGACATAAAAAAAGAGAGAGAAAAGAATTAATCTTTGTGTCAAACTTACGTGGCAGAGATGGCTGGTGGCCTATCCCATGACTGTTCTCCACCCCTCTTTAAATATACTGATTTTATTTGGTAAGGCAGTGAGCCCAACTAAAGGGCTGCAGTTCCCAGTCTCTCTTCCTGAAAGGGGAGAATGAGCAGTAAGTGGAAGTCATTACGTTGACTTCCAGGGGAGCCCTGTTTGGGGACACCTCTTTTCACTCATTACCCTTCCTTTCTTTCCTACCTGGAATCATGGCTTGTGTCCATCTTGTGTCCTTGGGGATGGATTCATGCCCTAAGGATGGTGGGGCTCAATTCTCTCAATTGATTCTCTCTTTCTATCAGCCAACCACAAATTCTAATGGATACATGACATTTAGATGAGTCAGATGTGCTTATAACTTCTTGGCAGGGCAGAGGGCTTGGAAGCAAAGTAACCACGTAAGGTCTTTGATCGCCTTGCACATAGCAGGTGTTTGTATTTTGTTTTTGTATGGATTGCATGTTGTAGCAATAATTTCCTCTGCATCACATCACTTATTGATGGTATGACAAATGCATTTTCTGAACTAAAAACTGGACTTTGCTGACAAGCATAAGCACATTTAAAGGAACAATAGGAAATAACAATGGACAATAGGATTACAACAGAAACAATTAAGATGCATCCTTGTGCCATTTGTAAGTGAATTCCTCAACATGGAGGTTGTGTGACATTGTGTCTTTGAAGAGTTCTGGTGAATGTCTTGTCCAGAGGTCTGCAAACCCTTGGCCTATGGGCCAAAGCTGGCCTGATGCCCGTTTTTGTCAATAAAGTTTTATTGGAACACAACTAAACCCAATCATTTTACATCTGTCTATGGCTACTTTTGTGTTACAAAGGCAGAACTGCTGTTTGGGTCTTTACTGAAACAGTTTGCTGACCCTTACGCTTGTCAGTTATGACCACATCTCATGTCTGGAACCTTGAGCTCATTTGAGTTTTGGAGCTGACTCAGTAGTTTAAATTCTAGAGAACAGTAGTATGAATATTACTGAAAGTTACTGAGTAATTGTTTCCTCCTACCCCAACCCCTGAGGAGGTATCAGAATACTTCAAGTCAATCAGTTACACCATCAACAATGCCTTAGCCATAATTGATAATCATTCAGAATTGCATTTTAGGGGTTTTAAGAAATGGATTATTAGACAAATTAGGGTTTACTGTTGCCTTGAGGCAATTTATTTGAAAGTTGTCATTTTCTACCAGGGTATGGTTTTAGGACAATGTACTTGAAAAGGTGAGGGAGAATGGGCATAGTGAACTCATCTGGGGTCAAAGATTCTTTGTAGTACCTAGCACATACAAACCCGTAAACGCTGAGATATCTTGATTTGTTCTAATTTACCACCAATCCAAATAACTAAGCCGTAAGTTCTTTTAGGACTCAGAATCTACCTATTGGGTGATAAAATGTTCAAATTTCTTGATTCACTGATCAGATCTGAAGCCTGACTACACCAATTTACAGCTTTGTGACCTTGGGCAAGTTACTTACCCTCTCTGTGCCTTTTTCTTTTTTCTTTTTCTCTTTTGGAAGCAGGAACAATAGTAGTAGCTCATATTAGAATTGTTACAAGGATCAAGTGAGCTGCCAAGCGTATAGATATGCTTAGAACAGAGCCTTGCATATTTAAGCACTCAGTACATGTCGGCTATTATTGGTATTGTTTGATTCAACTTCCATTTTTATCTCTTCAGGCCTCCTGTTTCCATGCTAGCTCATAAAGCCAGCCTGCTACTAGACAATGTTAGATATTTCATTAGGCAATGTTGGACATACTCATATGTTATTCATTTCAGTATTAGAATCCTAATCAAGTGCATTCTGCAAAGTAAAGTCCCATTCTGGGTATCCCCTCTGTAAAAATTATGGCTGTGTATTCATAAAGTTGCATGTGTATTTATTCATTAAACAAATCCACAGTTTCAGTTAACCTGGGGAATAGAATATTGATTTAAACCATACTTTTGGAGGCTTATCTATCACTTTGAACAAATAACAACTTATATGAGATTGAATTTCGCTGCAGGAAACAGGAGAAAACAGACTCCACTGAATACAGCCTGGGGTTGTATGGCCAAGTTCTAGAGGTATCATCAATATATTGGGTTCCTGCTTTCACTTTTTAATGATCTCTGTCAACTCTGATAAAGACACGCTCACTTCCACTGCAGTAGAATTCACCTGGTCCTGTTACTTTTTTTTTATTTTTAAGCACACTGAGTGTATACCTTCAGCCTGTCTCTATCCCAGAATTGGCATCTCTACCCTCAAGATTTGTTAATGTTGGAGGTCCATGTGTTTCCAAGAAATTCTGTCTTATTTTGGCTGTGGGTTCTGAGCTTTCTCTCTGTGGGGTTCTACTAATTTCTGAACCACTTTTGTGGGGAAAAAAAGACTATGGGTTGCAAGCCCAGAATTCACTAGCAAAGTCTTGCTCTCCCCTCTTTTCTCAGCTCCCAGGCCTGTAGCTGGATAGTTGAATCAAAAGCTTTCTGAAACTTTATCCAGTTTTAGAGGCAATCAGTCTGGAAAACAGCCCGTCTGGGCTGTACCTAGTTTCCCGTCCCTAGGCTGTTTTCTCCTGTTCTTTTAGTAATAGACCCCTAGCTCACATGCTCATCTCACTAAGGACTCTAACTTCCTAGGCTCCTTTCAAACTGGGGGTGGCCACATGGCTGATTTCTGGCTTCATGGGGTGTGAGCAGAAGTGAGGTATGCCAATTTCATGTTATACCCCAAATAAGGGTCATGGTCCCTCCATGGTCTTCTCCCTTTCTGGTGGCCGGAATGCAGCAGCAGCTGGAACAGCAACATTGGACCACAAGCTGGGAACAAGCCACTGTGGATGGGGAGCAACCACACGGAAGGAGCCTGGGTCCCTGACAGCCCACAGCTGCAACAGCCGCCCCGGGCTCAGCAAGGTCAGACTGTCCCAGAAAGAGAAATAAACTATTTTGTTTAACCCATTGTTATTTTAGCTCTTGCTGGAACAACTAAACTGGTATCCTCAATAATGGAGAATTTGAGATTTAGATGTGGGGTGCTGCCCCCGTAAGACATAAAATATGAGGTACTTTCTTCACAGTATTGGGTAGTAAAGACACAGATATTTCTGGTCAGAGAGTCGGTGCTGCTTAGTGTGGCCTGGAAAAGCATTTGGTAAAACTACCACCATCTCAGAAGGCAGGCCTAATGCCCACAGAATACATGACTCCAGTAGAACCATTTGGAAAAACGCAGGATGTTGGTGTGTGTGGGATGATTCTTCCTGCTCTTTGAGTGGCCGTCAAGAGATGAACTCGGGTGGATGATGAAATAGCATTACCAGGAGATCACACTGCCCCAAGCCTTGCTCAGGGGTCTCTGTAAGTGCTCTTGGCCAGATGAGGGGAGATATCCCAGCTACAAAATCAGATGATGGCACCCTCTTCCCACCGGGGCTTTTGTGTGAGGTGGGCTCAAGAGAGTCACCATAAAAAGGAGGGAAGAGAGGATTAGGTAGAGCCAATATATAAACCCCAGAGCTTTTAACCCACGAAAAGCAGGCCCAGATTAAATTTTGGTTGTGGTTACTTACACTTGTGGAAACATCTAGAAGCAAATACACCCTGACATTTTTGAAAAATAGTATTTCCAAAGAAATTGCAGCCTTGGTCTGCAAAACGGCACCATTATTCAGCCCCAGATTTTCTTATAAGGATCACTAGGAAATCATGAACCTCTGCAGCCCTCAAGAGAGAAACACTCTCCAGGACCCATTTAATATTAGGCCATGGAGGACCTTATCCTCTGTCAGGGGTGTTTCTCCCAGAAAACCAGAAACTGCCAGATAGCCTATCCAAGGATCTTGTTTCACTGTCCAGCAGGATGCGAAAATCACTAGCGACAAGGGGCTGCTTTTTCACTCATCCCTTTTCTGAATGGGAGTTTCTTTTTTTTTTTTTTTAAAGATTTTATTTATTTATTTGACGGAGAGAGACACAACGAGAGAGGGAACACAAGTAGGGGGAGTGGGAGAGGGAGAAGCAGGCCTCCTGCAGAGCGGGGAGCCCGATGCAGGGCTCGATCCCAGGACTCTGGGATCATGACCTGAGCCAAAGGCAGACGCTTAACGACTGAGCCACCCAGACATCCCCTAATGGGAGTTTTTATTGCCGTTGTCCTGACTCTATTCAACCCTGTTGCTATGGGGACAATGACTTGTTGACAGCTCAGAATGGTGCATCCACAACAGGCCCCGTGGGGAGGCTGCACAATACCGAGTTACTAAATTTGAGCTGCATGTGGGAACTGGGCACGGCTTCTGGCTGCCCCTCTTAGGGATGATGATGTTCTATGCCTGGGAGGAAGGGTATGCATAAATATTTGTTGGCAGAAAGATAAGCTTGTATCAGAGAATGCTAGCTTCCTCCATGTCTATTGCCTCCCCCACGTTTTTTCTTTCATAATAGAATTTCTAAGATTCGCCCTGATGTGTGGCTTCTTAGCTAGAGACTACATTTTATGGCTTCCCATGTGGCCCAATGGCTACTTGATTGAGTTCTGCCCAATGGCATGTGAGCAGGAGATGGAGGCCTTAAAAGGGATAGACATGTTCTTCCTTTCTACTTTTCCCCTTCTGCATCTCTGCTGACTGGGATAGGAATATGATGGGTGGAGCTGGAACAGCCATCTTGGACCATGAGTAAAGAGAATCTGCATACTAAAGATGCCAGGCATCAGAGGTAAGGCACCTGGTTCCCTGACACGGTAGAGCCCTGTACAACCCTGGGCTGCTCTGTATGGACATATACGTGAGAGAAAAAGTCACTTGTATCTTGGCCTCTGTTTGAGCAGCTGAAATGGTATCCTAACCAGTTCAACAGAACACTATTTCTTCTGGAATGGAGATTACGGAGCTGACGTCTCTGCCCCAGATCGGGACTGTGGGAACATTACCGGTGGCCTCTGAGATTGTCCTGCTTGTCCCCTGAGTGTTCCACAGTGAGGACAGCTCCACTGTCCAGCGGCTCAGCCTGTGGCCCTGCTGAGGTGACAGGATGCCTGAGGGTAGTGATTCTCCAGCCTCTGACAGAGCGGCTGGTGGGAATGTCTGGTGTAGAGGTGCTGCATCCTGCCCGCGAACAGGCATCGTCTGTCTGAACTGCAGCAGTACTGAGAGCTGGCAGGCCTGGGATGAGCTAATTGAAAAGAGGGCTGTGACCTCCGACTCCTCCTCAGGAATTATTGCAGCTACCACCGCGCACCTGCCAGCCCGAGAGGACAGCCACGTGCTCACGCCCTCTGCCTCTGAACTTCCCGCGTCCCCAGGCTTCCAGCCCAGCTTGAGCACAAGCAGTCGGCTACATGACAGGCACTTTCTCTGCCCACACACTTGGTGAAGAGGCAAAAATGTCTTTGGTCTCAGAGCCAGAGGAATTGTATTAAATTCTGTAATCTCTTGCCGTGGGTTTCGAGCATGACATAGGATTCAAGGCAAGGTCTTTGAAAGAGCATTGTTTTTCGTTGAACAGATTTACATTTTCATCCTAATTCTGTCAAGCTCTGTAACCTTATGGTTGAGATCAGGCTCTAGAATCAATTAGTTTCAGTTACAATTCCTCGCTCTTGCCTGTGTGACCCCAGGCAAGTTACCGATGCTCTTTAAGCCTTACTTGTATCATCTGTAAAATGGTGTTTTTTTTTTTTTTTTTTTTTTTTTTTTTTTTTGTAAAATGGTTTTTTTTTTTTTTTTTTTTTTTTTTTTTTGTGGTGAGAATGACCTGCCTGAGCTCTAACTTAGGGTTAAGTAAATTCTCAGTAAGTGTTGGATAGCATTGATATTTTTATTATGATAACTATGCACCTCACCCAACATGTGATTAGTTAATCACAAAAGTCGTTCTGTTACTTAAACTCTGGGACACCCAGAAACTCCTGATGGGGACAGTGATGATGATGATGATGATAATGATGATGATGATGATAGATTTATGGGGGGGGTGCAGTGCAAGGAAGGACAGTAAAACAAACCCATTTGACATAATTACCTGGGAAGAAAGGTGGCAGAAAAGAAAGTGTGCACTCAGGCAATGAATATTTATTAAATCCCAAGTCGGGGCCAGGCTTTGGTCTGGGTGGAAAGAAAACCACAGATAAAGCTGCTTGTTTGTTGCGGACACATTCTGGTAGGGAGAGCCATTCAAAACACAAGGAAACAATGACTTTTGGGTTGAGTAGTCCACTTTCCCAAACTCATATAGCTCACCAGTTAGGTGGTGCAGAACCCAGATTTGGCTTCCAAAAGTCTGATCTCTGAGGCTTTATGCTGCACTCTGACCTTTTCCTTCGGTCCCTAGAAAACTCATTGGAATGGATGATCGTGAGAATCTCTTTGTTACTATTCATTAAGGCAACCAACATGCCCTGAGTCTCCTTGTTCTAAGTACTTGACAAATTATTTCCCTACTCACAGCAGCACAGCATACTTAGAAGAAGGCTTAGATCACACTTTGATCCCCAGCTCAGTCTTCTGTGAGCTGCATGAACTTGGACAAATTATGCAACCTTGCAAGGGTCAGTCTCTCATTGGTGCAAAGTGGGGACAACAGTACTGACTTGGGACAGTGCGGGCGCATTGTTCTGCTGGCTCCCTAAACCTGCCCGCTGAACATCAGCCTGAGTGCACTTTAAAATATGGGACAGGGGGCGCCTGGGTGGCTCAGTTGGTTAAGCGACTGCCTTCGGCTCAGGTCATGATCCTGGAGTCCCTGGATCGAGTCCCGCATCGGGCTCCCTGCTCGGCAGGGAGCCTGCTTCTCCCTCTGACCCGCCCCCCTCTCATGTGCTCTCTCTCTCTCTCTCATTCTGTCTCAAATAAATAAATAAAATCTTTAAAAAAAAAAATGTGGGACAGACTGTGATTCAAAATAGAGGTGCTTAGTGAGTGAGATTCTGTTTGAGAAGCTGTCCTGGGCTTTGCGGATGGGGACGGATGCACATTGCCATGGCTGCGGAGTGAGCAGCATCTGGGGCCAGCTAAGAGGCTGGACAGAGCCGAAAGCGGATGAAAGCAGGGGGGCAACTAAGTAAAAAGTTTCCAAAAGGGGATAAGGATTAAAAAGCTATTAAATGGATGGAGGGTTCATAAAAATAGTCTTTTGGAATAAATGGAAGCTCATTCAGACAGTGAGGGAGATAATTAGAATAGCCTGGGATAGGACAGCAGGTCGGGTTTGGGAAGAGCAAACTAATGGAAAGGCTGTCGGTCAGATCCAGAGTCCCCAGCTGCTTACTCTCTCACCCTGGGATGAGCGGGGCTGGGAAGGGACATTGGATGATGATAACTAGCTCCTTCAGGTGAGGCCTGGAGGTTCTTATCCAGCTTTGCAATTATGCAGTGTGGGCCTGGAGTTTAATTTCTCTGGGTTCAGGCGTGACCATCCAAGTCCATGCAGTCATGCTGACTTGAGTGATTGGATGAAAGTATGCATTTTATCTAACACATTGGTATTTTGTCTTGCATTGGTACGAGCTCGCAAACTGTCCAAATTCTACCTCAGTTCCCTAAGATGTCTCATGTGGTTGTTCCGGAGAGGACAGAAGGGTAAAATAAAGAGAAAGAGAATGGACTCAGAGTCTGATAGACCTGGATTCAAGGTGTGGCCACATCACTGACCAGCTGTGTGACTTTGGGAAAGTCGCACAACCTTTCTGAGTCTCAGTATCTCTAACATGGGCAGCACGGTATCTACTTTGTAGGGTTATGTGAGGATTTGAGATTATAGATCAGTGCCTAGCACAGTCCCCAACTTATACTAGGTACTTACTAAATAACAACTATTCTTAATTTAATTTTTTTTAATTTAAATTCAATTAGCCAATGTATAGTACATCACTAGTTTCAGATGTAGTGTTCAATAATTTATCAGTTATGTATAACACCCAGTGCTCATCACATCACGTGCCCTCCTTAATGCCCATCACCAGTTCCTCCCCTCCAGCAACCCTCAGTTTGTTTCCTATAGTTAAGAGTCTCTCATGGTTTTTCTCCCTGTCTGATGACTTCCCTTTCAGTTTTCCCTCCCTTCCCCTATGATCCTCTGCACTGTTTCTTATATTCCACATATGAGTGAAACCATATGATAATTATCTTTCTCTGATTGACTTGTTTCACTCAGCATAATACTCTCCAGTTCCAATCATGTGGATGTAAATGGTAAGTATTCATCCTTTCTGATGGCTAAATAATATTCCATTGTATATATATATACCACATCTTCCTTATCCATTCATCTGTCGATGGACATCTTGGCTCCTAAAATTTGTATGGAACCAGAAAAGACCCTGAATAGCCAGAGGAATGTTGAAAAAGAAAACCAAAGCTGGTGGCATCACAATGCTTGACTTCAAGCTCACTTACAAAGCTGTGATCACCAAGACATCATGGTACTGGCACAAAAACAGACACATAGATCATTGGAACAGAACAGAGAGCCCAGAAATGGACCCTCAACTCTATGGCCAAGTAATCTTCGACAAAGGAGGAAAGAATGTCCAATGGAAAAAGGACAGTCTCTTCAATAAATGATGCTGGGAAAATTGGATAGTCACATGCTGAAGAATGAAACTGGACCATTTTCTTACACGATACACAAAGATAAACTCAAGAAAAATTAAAGACCTACATGTGAGATAAGAATCCATCAGAATCATAGAGGAGAACACAGGCAGCAACCTCTTTGACCTCGGCTGCAGCAACCTCTGGCTAGACACGTCTCTGAAGGCAAGGGAAGCAAAGGCAAAAATTAACTATTGGGACTTCATCAAGATAAAAAGCTTCCGTGCAGCAATTATTCTTAATTTTAATTGATTATATAATACAAGGCAAAACGAGTAGTATTCTGTTTAGGATCTATTTTATTTTATTTTTTTTAGCTTTAAATACCTCTCATTTGAAACCTTAAAAATGAGGCTATCAGCCATCATTGTGTGAGACCAGCTAAGGGTAGAATTTGTTCAGATTATTTTTCTCCACCACACTTTTCTTTAATTTTAAGCAAATATTCTTTTCTTAGAAATCAATAGGAATCATAGACATAAGATAAGGGGTAGAATTAGGCTTAAATTTTTTTTTCAAGTAATCTCAGATAAACAGTTATTTCAAGATTAGAGGCAACCTGGAAGTTTTGGTCATTCATAGTAGGACCACCTATGTCAATAACAATTCACTCTACTCTGCCTTGGTTTCCCCATTTGTTCCTTTCACTGTCACCCAAACATATTATGAAAGCAAATTTTAGCCTCTGACATATTATGAAGTCCTCAGAGACAGGCATCTGTTGGCACCAGGTAATGACTCTCAGATTTTAAATGAACCGTTTTAGTGGTTGGAAATAGGTATGTATAAGCAACTCGGATTGTCAGAATCAACTGCTTTCCCTGCCTAACATTTATGACACCTTCCATCATGTGCTAAATGCTGGGTTAAGTACTTACATGCACATTTTATTTCACCCAAACTACAACCCCGAGGGGTCTCTCAGGCTGGAGAGGCTCTGGGATATTTGCAGGTCACTCAGCTAGGAAATGGCAGAGCACGTGTGTCCCTGGGCAGCCTGGCCCATAGCCCACTTCAATATGGCACTGGGACATAATGGCGAAGGTCCCCTTTCCATGACGTGGTTAAGAACCATGGCTCTGCCAGATCACTTCTCTTCTTTTTAAAACAGGTTTTGCAGGTGCCATTTCCAGCAATACCCTTGTTCTGCACAAAGCAGGAAGCCATGGGCACCGATGTCAGAATGAGGCAATGGTGGGCGGTGGGAATAATACAAGCTCCCATCTCTGTCCTGCACTGCAGGGAAGAAGACGTGGCTTCTTCCCACGGTGCTGATTGCTATGTGCACTATCTGCACAGGATAATGGGCTCATCCGGCTATCTGTTCCAATGACAGCCAACCAATCGTTTCAGGCTAATCACGCCCTTTGGCCCGTCTGTCCACAGATCTCGGCCTCCCCTGCCTTCAGCTGTGGGAGAAAGAAGACCGAGGCAGAAAGCCTCTGGCCTTCAAGTGTCTGCACAGGATGCCTGAGTGGAGTGGAGCCATGAGATAAGGGGTATTTCAGGCTGTTTCTCCTGCTTGTGTGAATAGCACATGATTGATTTCAGAAAGAGAAATTTATTTCCCTGCAGACATATTTTTATCATTTGCTTGAATTCCTTGATGCCTTACTCACCATATGTATAGAAGAGCCAGGTCTTCAGAGGGGGATGGAAGGGAAAATGGATAACACTTTAAACCTGAAAAAAAGATATAAAAGGCGCTGCCAGATAAAATGTTCTGTGACCTATAAGCTTTGGAATGGGTCAGAGGGATTATACTGAGGCTGACATTTAGAAATGATGAGATCTGTGGACTGTTGCTTTTGCATGTAGCACGCCAAAGTACCTTCCAGAGCTTTCCTTCCGGGGAAGCCGCCATGAAACCCCACTGAATAGCGGGCACTTTCACCCCAGGGATGAGAGCCAGACTTACAGGGTCACTTTGCGCTTTTACAGGGTGAGATAACTTTATTTAAAGGGACATATTCAATTTAGTTAAGCTCTCAAATTTATGTACTCCTAAAAAAGAAGGCTTAGAAGAGGCTAATATAAATGGAAATGATTTCAGAGGGAGTGGTGGAGAGGAGGGAGCACAGTGGATGGTGGACAGGGTAGGATGAGTGGGTAGAGAAATAGGAATTCGTATGCAATGAGTTTCTTGGACGCAAGCATTTATTATTGTTTTTGTAAGCCTGGTGTTTCACATTTAGGTGAGAATCAAAATGCCCACGGGATGGGTTAGTTCAGTGAGATTTAAAAATTTGGGCAATTTTTAGGATCGCTTAGTTACCCTGGTATAAAGTTCGTGCTTTGGAGATACATCAGCTGGGATGTGAGTGCTTGGCATCCACCCTGCGAACAGGGCGATAAGATCAGGCAGTGTTCAGACAATGGTCATTGCGGGGTGATTTGCGCAGGTGGAGACTGAGCAGTGGAGCAGAAAACCATCAGGGCTGGGTTTTGAAGGTGTTTTTGAAGGTGTTTCGTACTTTGTGAATGAATACCAGGGATTCTGACGTTCTGGGAATGCGCTTCCAAGCAAATTCTCCAGAGAGGCAGACCTGTCTCTGGGATGGCTGGAGGCTGCCTAATCCCCCTCGCTGGCTCTTTCCTCAACTGTTCTCTCCTTCTCATCTGGTGTCCTGCTGGGAACTGACTGGTTAGGACTGATCCATGGCTCATCCCCTCTCAGACTTCCCCAGGAAGGGGACTAGAGGTAGTTCAAAAGCTTGTCTGCACGAGATGCAAAGAGAGCTAGGAAAGGGACTACACACCAGGCAGATTAATTGAATAATTGAGAAGCCAGTGGTCAATAAAGGTGAATGCAACCTTATACATCTGAGACTGACTGTTTATAAAGCTGGGGTGATTAAAAACAGGCTTTGAGGGTGAAATGTATACAGACCAGTTCAGCTAAGTGCTGTTTAACCTGTCCCCTGATTTTTTTTTTAATTCCAAAGTAATTATTTTGAGATTTTGAATATTAGCCATCAGAAAGGATGAATACCCAACTTTTACATCAACATGGATGGGACTGGAGGAGATTATGCTAAGTGAAATAAGTCAAGCAGAGAAAGTCAATTATCATATGGTTTCACTTATTTGTGGAACATAAGGAATAGCATGGGGGACATTAGGAGAAGGAAGGGAAAAATGAAGGGGGAAAAATCGGAGGGAGAGATGAACCATGAGAGACTATGGACTCTGAAAAACAAACTGAGGGTTTTAGAGGGGAGGGGGGTGGGGGGATGGGTTAGCTCAGTGATGGGTATTAAGGAGGGCACATTCTGCATGGAGCACTGGGTGTTACACAAAAACAATGGATCGTGGATCACCACATCAAAAACCAATGATGTATTGTATGGTGACTAACATAACATAGTAAAATTAAAACAAAACAAAACAAAACAAAATTAATGCAATTTTCTCATCTTTCAATTCCTTCCTTTTGGCTTCGAATCCCTTCCTTGTCATCTTAATCACTTTTATCTATTTGTTCCATTTTCTCCCCATATTGCTCTGTTTGTTCAGGTCCCAGAGGACAGATTCTTCCCTGTCTTTTGTCTGGTGACTGTCCCTTATCGTGGACCGTTTTCTTGGTCTCTCCTGGATTCCACCCTCTGTACCTTTTCCCTTTGCTGACTTGAATCCGTATCCTTCTGTTGTAATAAACTGTAAGAAATGGCTTTTCTGAGTTCTGTGAGTCCCTCTAGCGAACCATCAAAACCTGGGGTGGCCTTGGGCGGGGGGAGTCCCTCTGTGCAGGAAGGTACTCAGTTTCAGCTCCATGTTGTATACAGGTCTCCCTGTGGGTGTTATAATTTCAGCATTTAATTCAAAATATCTAGTTCTTACGAGTATGAGTACTGTGATCTCTGTAAGGGGACAGCTTTCTTTTCCTGGGCACTTCCATTGTTATGCAGATGGTGGTTTGAAGGAAGGGAGCAATGGGCCCCTATGTTATCTAGCTCTAGTTTCCATATCGTCTGAGATGGAAACAGGCATGTTGCCAAATACACATGCCTGTTTGCAAGCCCTCTGATTTCTTGCTTTGCAGCCCCTGTGCCTACTTCAGATGAATTCCAGTTTCTAAGAAATGATCCTTTTTTGGTCATTGCTTACATGTTTTGGACCACTCTGAACCTGGCACACAGTAGGTTTCTAGTATATTCTTGGTCTTTGTTTATGGAAAACTCCTTCAGCCCTTTAGTCTTTTTAAAACAATTATCTTTCTTGTCTTTCCTGGCCATGGAAAGAATATTCTGATTTATTCTGTGGCTCCAAGATTCAAAGCCCTAGACTTTGAAGCCCAAAGGCAGGCATAATGCCTGTCTCTCTGTGTGCACCACTACCTGGCACAGAACCTGGCACAGCATCAGATAGTCACCGAACTCAGATAATCACTGAGCTGATCTGAAGACGTGCTTTAGAACACCCTATTCCCCGTAGGCATATCTGTAAAAGTGGAACAGAATTTATCCCCTAAAATCTTGCTTCCTTTAAACATTAAAAATGAAGAAAGCAGTTAGTTGTTTACTCTCTTCCAAATCCCATAAAAATACTCTTGCATCTCTCAGTTTTCTCTTTTATAAAGGATATCACTCCTCACTGTCTTATGTCCAGCGCTGTGATCCTGTTTACCATCCATTTCTGAGCTTCTTCATCATTCCCTGTTTTATGATAGATGCAAAACTGACATTCAGACACTTCAGTAAGGGGCTGACTATATAGTTGGATGTAGCAAGAGTATTATTTTAAATGCCTTTTGAAAGGATGTGACAAAAACTTTCTCTCTCTCTTTCTTTCTCTCTCTCATTTTAACTTTATTGAGGCATAATTGATGTATAAAGTTATAAGATATTTAAAGCGTACGTCACAGTGATTTGGTAGACACATACATTATGAAAGGAGTCCCCCAATCTGGTTCATTAGCACATCTATCACATTTATCTTTTGGGTGTGTGTGTGAGAACATTAAAGTTTTATTCTCTCAGCAGATTTCAATTACACAATACAATATTATCAACTACAGTCTCCATGTTTACATTATATTCATCATATAGCTTTACCAACCCCTCCCTCTTTTCTCCACCTTAGAAACCCACTTTAGAGGAGTTAGGCAAAGTAGGTAAATGGAAGATTTATTAGAAAGCTATTATAGAAACTCACAAAATCAAAGGAAGACTGGAGAATTGCTAACTTTTCCCCAATGAAAAACGTTTTTATTGGTAGCTCCAGATCTCCTGTTCCTAGCTCTCAAGAGTTCGGGGGTCCTTCCCCTTAGATTTGATTTAAATAATTTGGAGGAGGTGCTCTGATTGGCTGAGCTTGAGTCATGTGCTCACTGGTGAACCAAGCAGTCTAGCTAGGAATATGGAACCCTCTGACTGGCCAGGGTTGGATCACATGTTTCTCCCTTTAGACCATATCTATTATCAGAGAAAGAGAATGAGATGGGTAGTGAGGAGAACCAGTTGTTACAATTTTGACACACAGTGGGTTTTATATTCCTAATTATTTAGGAAAAGGCCATAGCAGATGTTTTTCTTCACAGTGCTACGTTGCTGACTTAGTGGTATCTGTGTCACGAATATTATCTCCTTCAAAGTTATAATTTGGCTTAGTTATTCTGTATGTTATGTTGGCCAAGCTGGTTTGGAATCACAGTTTTGTTAAATGGGTTTCTTTTAGCTCATCAAATACTCTTCCAAAGAACTGAAAAGAAAAGAAAAACCCTACAATTGCTCCAGGATAAGAATCTGATGGTCATTCGGCATTCTCACATTCTGTGTGTTCATGCTAATCCATTCTTACTGCCATCACCCTGTTGCCTAAGTTGGAGAAAACTGTCTGCCATTTCTCACAAGGACATTTGTGGGTGGAGGACTCAGTTAACACTTTGTTTGCTTATCACATCACTTGATTTATCTGAGGGTAGAGGGAGTGAGGTAGAAGGTTTGACAGGCAGTGATAGCTTGGCCAATCAGGCTCAAATACCACTGCACGAGGATAAACCCTTAGCCAAACAGACCTTCTAAATACCATCAAAAAGTAGGAATAAACTATGCAGACAGGAATAAGGCTCCCATCCAAGCATTACAGAACCTCTGTCACACTTGAACAAATGCAAAGCACACATGCGTCTATGGATATATCCTTTCTCTTTATTACTGGTAACCAGAGAGCTAAGGGTGTAAGTTTAGCATCACACAAACTCAAGTGTTGACAACTTATTTTTACAGGGCAGCCTTGAGAAATCCAACGGGGGTAAACCAAAGGAGGGGGAAAAATCATAAAGGAGGTGAGGGCACATAATTTAATCCTTGCTATTGGCACTCCTCACTCCCTCCCACCTCATTTTCCACCATAAGTTTTCCTGATAAAAGGAAGTAAAAACGGCACTGGATATGAAGGCTGAAAGGGATATACTGCTATTCTGTGTGTGTTGGGGTGTGGGGAGGATGCGGATTAATGTCTAAGGCAATGATCTCAGGGAGCACTGGGGAGCACTGGGAAAGTAGCATGCTGTTGATTTCTTGGAGGTCACCTCTTTCGGATGAGGGAAGCAAACAGGCTGCATTGCTAATGGCCTAAAGCATGAGCTTCCAGGCTTTCTGTCAAGACCAATTCAGTGAACTGGTTTAGGATTTGCCTTGCTTGTTACAACAATAATAACCCATTTTGGCCTCCCACAGCACTGTGGAGAGAGCACTGAACTGGGAGTACAAAATCTGTACCACGTCCTAGTTTTCCTTCTTATTGGCCACTGACTTACAATCTGGGGAGCCTTACTCCCCTGATCTGTAAAATAGAGGGAATAATAGCCTCTTTCATGAAATCACCGGAATTCGAGGCAGCAGGGCACAGGAAATCACTTTTAAGATGTCTGGTGCTTTACAAATGCAGGTGGTTATTGTCACTATTTGTGGCCTGTTCCCGATCTCAGTTCCAACTCTGATAAGAAGACACTTAGCAGCAACTTCAGCTGAAACTCTGCCAGAACCCCATTACCTTTTCTTTCTCTGGGCTCAATTACTTTTTTTTCTATGTTACACTTAAAACATTCTAGAAACACATGGGAGAGCATTCTAGAATGTGAGAATGGACAAATCCCCTAGGGAGATGAGGTGGGGAGTGTGTCCTTTCTGACACATTGGATAAAAATGTGTTGGTTTATTGCAGTGGTTCTTAACCAGGGAGGATTTTGACCTCCCTCATCCAGGGCCCCTTTGGCAATGCTTGGAGACATTTTTGGATCAACAAAGCTTAAGAGGTGCTTCTGGTAGAGGTCAGGGATGCTGCTAAACATTCTGTAACACACAGGATAGCACCTAATGACAAAGAATGACCCAGTCCAAAATGTCAATAGTGCCAAGGCTGAGAAACCCTACTTTATTATGAGGAGACAGTTTCTGTCCTTAGGGTTCCTAAATGGGTTTTGTCAGTTGGCAAGCTTCTGGGAGGGCAATGGCTACAACCACGTCCCTATTGCTTTTCCTATTTTCCTATCATCTCTGCTATAAAATATTTCATTTTTAAAATGATAACCTAAATCAAGTGATACAATTTACATGCATTTTTCTCTCAACTATCATGCTGAAAATATGGATAACCAGCAAGACATCACCACTTTCAGACACCTATGTCTTTTGCAGTGTCTTTAAGAATTATGTTTGTAACCCTCATGTCTAAATAAGGAAGCCTTAAAAGTAAATATGCTCTCTGCCTTTATTATTGTTATTATTATACTATATTTGCTTAAGGTATTCTTAATATTTTATATAATTCAGATAGAAACATGATGCCTCTAGTAAGAATTATGAGATACGTTATTGAAGTTTTATTTCAGAAAATATGCCACCATCTTAGATTTATTGTTTGTTTATTTATTTATTTATTTATTTATTTATTTTTAATTTTATTATATTAGTCACCGTACAATACATCATTAGTTTTTGATGTGGTGATCCATGATCCATTGTTTTTGTATAACACCCAGTGCTCCATGCAGAATGTGCCCTCCTTAATACCCATCACTAGGCTAACCCATCCCCACACTCCCCTCCCCTCTAAAACCCTGTTTGTTTCTCAGAGTCCATAGTCTCTCATGGTTCATCTCTCCCTCCGATTTCCCTCCCTTCATTTTTCCCTTCCTTCTCCTAATGTCCTCCATGCTATTCCTTATGTTCCACAAATAAGTGAAACCATATGATAATTGACTTTCTCTGCTTGACTTATTTCATTTAGCATAATCTCCTCCAGTCCCATCCATGTCAATGTGAAAGTTGGGTATTCATCCTTTCTGATGGCTGAGTAATATTCCATTGTATATATGGACCACATCTTCTTTATCCATTCATCTGTTGAAGGGCATCTCGGCTCTTTCCACAGTTTGGCTATTGCGGACATTGCTGCTATGAACACTGGGGTGCAGATGGCCCTTCTTTTCACTACATCTGTGTCTTTGGGGTAAATACCCAGGAGTGCAATTGCTGGGTCATAGGGTACCATCTTAGATTTAATAGTAATGTCAATTAAAATTGTTTTGAAAAAATGTAAGCTTTACAAAAAATTTGCAAGATTACTCTTACATATCCTGTATTCAGATTCCCCACTTATTGTTAACATGTTATAACATCTTCTTTGTTGATCTCTCTTTCTCCCTCATTCTCTCTAGATACACACACACACACACAGATAATTTTTCTTCCTGGAGTATTAGAGAATAAGTTACAGACATAGTGCCCCATTAATCCTAAATACGTTTGTGTATATTTCCTAAAAATGAAGATACCACTTTATAACCACAGTATAGACAACAAATTCTGAAAATTAATATTGATACATTATAACTTTCTTATCTACAGACTTCATTTAAATTTTAACAATTGTCCCAACAATGTCCTTTATAGCAAAAAGATCCAACTTGGAATCATGCATTGTACTTTGTTTTCCTATCTCTTTGGCCTCCTTACAACTGGAAGTGTTCCTCAGTGTTTTATTGTCTTCCTGACCTCATTTTTTTGAATACAATATTTTGTAGAATGTCCCTCAATTTGGTATTGTCTTATATTTCCTCTTGATTATATTCAGATTTGCATTTTTGGCAAAAATATCACAGAAGTGAGGTTGTATTCTTCTCAGGGCTCCCTATTATGTGGCACATAATCCCATTTTATTCCTTTACAGGTGATGTTAACTTGCTCACTTGCTGAAGGTGCTATCTGCTAGGTCTCTCCACTACAAAGCAACTATTTTCCCCTTTACGTGTAATAAGTATTTTTGGGGGGATATACTTTAAGACTGTGCAGACATAATTTTCTGTATTAAGACTTTATTTGCTAGATTTAGCATTCATTGAATGATTTCTGCTTGAATCAATGATTATTATAATGGCTGCCAAAAGGTGTTTTGTCTAACCTATTTATATTTATTAGTTGGCTGTAGGAAAGAACTTTCTCTTCTACTCATTTATTTACTCATTTATTTATATCAGCAGGGACTATTTTATTTTATTTAATGCATGATATACAATTACTTTAATTTCTTATCTTTTTTTTTGACCATATTTTTTATTGTTATGTTAATCCCTGTACATTACATCATTAGTTTTAGATGTAGTGTTCCATGATTCATTGTTTGTGCATAACACCCAGTGCTCCATGCAGAACGTGCCCTCCTCAATACCCATCACCCAGTCACCCCATCCCTCCCACCCCACCCCCCACTCCAGCAACCCTCAGTTTGTTTCCTGAGATTAAGAATTCCTCATATCAGTGAGGTCATATGATACATGTCTTTCTCTGATTGACTTATTTCGCTCAGCATAATACCCTCCAGTTCTATCCACGTCGTTGCAAATGGCAAGATCTCATTCCTTTTGATGGCTGCATAATATTCCACTGTATATATATACCACGTCTTCTTTATCCATTCATCTGTCGATGGACATCTTGGCTCTTTACACAGTTTGGCTATTGTGGACATTGCTGCTATAAACATTGGGGTGCATGTGCCCTTTCGGATCCCTACTTTTGTATCTTTGGGGTAAATACCCAGTAGTGCAATTCCTGGATCATATGGTAGCTCTATTTTCAACTGTTTGAGGAACCTCCATACTGTTTTCCAGAGTGGCTGCACCAGCTTGCATTCCCACCAACAGTGTAGGAGGGTTCCCCTTTCTCCGCATCCCCGCCAACATCTGTCATTTCCTGACTTGTTAATTTTAGCCATTCTGACTGGTGTGAGGTGGTATCTCATTGAGGTTTTGATTTGGATTTCCCTGATGCCAAGCGATATTGAGCTCTTTTTCATGTGTCTGTTGGCCATTTGGATGTCTTCTTTGGAAAAATGTCTGTTCATGTCTTCTGCCCATTTCTTGATTGGATTCTTTGTTCTTTGGGTATTGAGTTTGATAAGTTCTTTATAGATTTTGGATACGAGCCCTTTATCTGATATGTCATTTGCAAATATCTTCTCCCATTCTGTCAGTTGTCTTTTGGTTTTGTTGACTGTTTCCTTTGCTTTGCAAAAGCTTTTTATCTTGATGAAGTCCCAATAGTTCATTTTTGCCCTTGCTTCCCTTGCCTTTGGCGATGTTTCTAGGAAGAAGTTGCTGCAGCTGAGGTCAAAGAGGTTGCTGCCTGTGTTCTCCTTTAGAATTTTGATGGACTCCTGTCTCACATTGAGGTCTTTCAACCATTTGGAGTCTATTTTTGTGTGTGGTGTAAGGAAATGGTCCAGTTTCATTCTTCTGCATGGGGCTATCCAATTTTCCCAACACCATTTGTTGAAGAGACTGTCTTTTTTCCATTGGACATTCTTTCCTGCTTTGTCAAAGATTAGTTGACCATAGAGTTGAGGGTCCCTTTCTGGGCTCTCTATTCTGTTCCATTGATCTATGTGTCTGTTTTTGTGCCAGTACCATACTGTCTTGATGATGACAGCTTTGTAATAGAGCTGGAAGTCCGGAATTGTGATGCCACCAGCTTTGCTTTTCTTTTTCAACATTCCTCTGGCTATTCGAGGTCTTTTCTGGTTCCATACAAATTTTAGGATTATTTGTTCCATTTCTTTGAAAAAAGTGGATGGTATTTTGATGGGGATTGCATTGAATGTGTAGATTGCTCTAGGTAGCATTGACATCTTCACAATATTTGTTCTTCCAATCCATGAGCATGGAACGTTTTTCCATTTCTTTGTGTCTTCCTTAGTTTCTTTCATGAGTATTTTATAGTTTTCTGAGTACAGATCCTTTGCCTTTTGGTTAGATTTATTCCTAGGTATCTTATGGTTTTGGGTGCAATTGTAAATGGGATTGACTCCTTAATTTCTCTTTCTTCTGTCTTGTTGGTGTATAGGAATGCCACTGACTTCTGTGCATTGATTTTATATCCTGCCACTTTACTGAATTCCTGTATGAGTTCTAGTAGTTTTGGGGTGGAGTCTTTGGGGTTTTCCACATAAAGTATCATATCATCTGCAAAGAGTGAGAGTTTGACTTCTTCTTTGCCGATTTGGATGCCTTTGATTTCTTTTTGTTGTCTGATTGCTGTGGCTAGGACTTCCAATACTATGTTGAATAGCAGTGGTGATAGTGGACATCCCTGCCGCGTTCCTGACCTTAGGGGGAAAGCTCTCAGTTTTTCCCCATTGAGAATGATATTCGCTGTAGGTTTTTCATAGATGGCTTTTATGATATTGAGGTATGTACCCTCTATCCCTACACTCTGAAGAGTTTTGATCAAGAAAGGATGCTGTACTTTGTCAAATGCTTTTTCTGCATCTATTGAGAGGATCATGTGATTCTTGTTTTTTCTTTTGTTAATGTATTGTATCACGTTGATTGATTTGCGGATGTTGAACCAACCTTGCAGCCCAGGGATAAATCCCACTTGGTCGTGATGAATAATCCTTTTAATGTACTGTTGGATCCTATTGGCTAGTATTTTGGTGAGAATTTTTGCATCCATGTTCATCAGGAATATTGGTCTGTAATTCTCCTTTTTGATGGGGTCTTTGTCTGGTTTTGGGATCAAGGTAATGCTGGCCTCATAAAATGAGTTTGGAAGTTTTCCTTCCATTTCTATTTTTTGGAACAGTTTCAGAAGGATAGGTATTAATTCTTCTTGAAATGTTTGGTAGAATTCCCCTGGGAAGCCATCTGGCCCTGGGCTTTTGTGTTTTGGGAGATTTTTGATGACTGCTTCAATTTCCTTAGTGGTTATAGGTCTGTTCAGGTTTTCTATTTCTTCCTGGTTCAGTTTTGGTAGTTGATACATCTCTAGGAATGCATCCATTTCTTCCAGGTTATCTAATTTGCTGGCATAGAGTTGCTCATAATATGTTCTTATAACTGTTTGTATTTCTTTGGTGTTGGTTGTGATCTCTCCTTTTTTATTCATGATTTTGTTGACTTGGGTCATTTCTCTTTTCTTTTTGATAAGTCTGGCCAGGGGTTTATCAATCTTGTTAATTCTTTCAAAGAACCAGCTCCTAGTTTTGTTGATCTGTTCTACTGTTCTTTTGGTTTCTGTTTCATTGATTTCTGCTCTGATCTTTATTATTTCTCTTCTCCTGCTGGGTTTAGGCTTTATTTGCTGTTCTTTCTCCAGCTCCTTTAGGTGTAGGGTTAGGTTGTGTACTTGAGACCTTTCTTGTTTCTTGAGAAAGGCTTGTATTGCTATATACTTTCCTCTTAGGACTGCCTTTGCTGCATCCCAAAGATTTTGAATAGTTGTGTTTTCATTTTCATTGGTTTCCATGAATTTTTTAAATTCTTCTTTAATTTCCTGGTTGACCCATTCATTCTTTAGTAGGATGCTCTTTAGCCTCCATGTATTTGAGTTCTTTCCGACTTTCCTCTTGTGATTGAGTTCTAGTTTCAAAGCATTGTGGTCTGAAAATAGGCAGGGAATGATCCCAATCTTTTGGTACCGGTTGAGACCTGATTTATGACCTAGGATGTGATCGATTCTGGAGAATGTTCCATGGGCATTAGAGAAGAATGTGTATTCTGTTGCTTTGGGATGGAATGTTCTGAATATGTCTGTGAAGTCCATTTGGTCCAGTGTGTCATTTAAAGTCTTTATTTCCTTGTTGATCTTTTGCTTAGATGATCTGTCCATTTCAGTGAGGGGGGTGTTAAAGTCCCCCACTATTATTGTATTATTGTCAATGTGTTTCTTTGCTTTTGTTATTAATTGCCTTATATAATTGGCTGCTCCCATGTTAGGGGCATAGATATTTACAATTGTTAGATCTTCTTGTTGGATAGACCCTTTAAGTAGGATATAGTGTCCTTCCTCATCTCTTATTACAGTCTTTGGTTTAAAATCTAATTTGTCTGATATAAGGATTGCCACCCCAGCTTTCTTTTGGTGTCCATTAGCATGGTAAATGGTTTTCCACCCCCTCACTTTCAATCTGGGGCTGTCTTTGGGTCTAAAATGAGTCTCTTGCAGACAGCATATTGATGGGTCTTGTTTTTTAATCCAATCTGATAGCCTGTGTCTTTTGATTGGGGCATTTAGCCCATTTACATTCAGGGTAACTATTGAAAGATAGGAATTTAGTGCCATTGTATTGCCTGTAAGGTGACTGTTACTGTATATTGTCTGTGTTCCTTTCTGGTCTATGTTGCTTTTAGGCTCTCTCTTTGCTTAGAGGACCCCTTTCAAGATTTCTTGTAGGGCTGGTTTCGTGTTTGCAAATTCCTTTAGTTTTTATTTGTCCTGGAAGCTTTTTATCTCTCCTTCTATTTTCAATGACAGCCTAGCTGGATATAGTATTCTTGGCTGCATATTTTTCTCATTTAGTGCTCTGAATATATCCTGCCAGTCCTTTCTGGCCTGCCAGGTCTCTGTGGATAGGTCTGTTGCCAGTCTAATGTTTCTACCATTGTAGGTTACATATCTCTTCTCCCAAGCTGCTTTCAGGATTTTCTCTTTGTCTCTGAGACTCGTACGTTTTACTATTAGATGTCGGGGTGTTGACCTATTTTTATTGATTTTGAGAGGGGTTCTCTGTGCTTCCTGGATTTTGATGCCTGTTTCCTTCCCCAAATTAGGGAAGTTCTCTGCTATAATTTGCTCCATTATACCTTCTGCCCCTCTCTCTCTTTCTTCTTCTTCTGGGATCCCAATTATTCTAATGTTGTTTCGTCTTATGTATCGCTTATCTCTTGAATTCTGCCCTCATGATCCAGTAGTTTTTTTTTTTTTTTTTTATAAAACTCTTTTTTTTTTTAAGATTTTATTTATTTATTTGAGAGAGAGAGCACATGGGGGGGTAGGGTCAGAGGGAGAAGCAGACTCCCTGCTGAGCAGGGAGCCCGATGCGGGACTCGATCCTGGGACTCCAGGATCATGACCTGAGCCGAAGGCAGTCGCTTAACCAACTGAGCCACCCAGGCGCCCGATCCAGTAGTTTTTTATCTCTCTTTTTCTAAGCTTCTTTATTTTCCATCATTTGGTCTTCTATCTCACTGATTCTCTCCTCTGCCTCATTTATCCTAGCAGTTAGTGCCCCCATATTTGATTGCACCTCATTAATAGCCTTTTTGATTTCTACTTGGTTAGACTTTAGTTCTTTTACTTCTCCAGAAAGGGTTTCTCTAATAACTTCCATGCTTTTTTCAAGCCCAGCTAGCATCTTTAAAGTGATGATTCTGAACTCTAGATCTGACATTGTACTAATGTCCGTATTGAGTAGGTCCCTGGCAGTCGGTACTACCTCTTGTTCTTTTTGTTGAGGTGATTTTTTCCTTCTTGTCATTTTGTCCAGAGGAGAATAGATTAATGAGAGAACAAAATGCTAACAGGGTAACAACGTTCCCAGAAAATATACTCTAAACAAATCAGAAAAGACCTGAAGCAGTGGGAAAAGAAAGGGAAAGAGAGAAAAAAGAAAAAGAAAAAAAAAAAGGAAAAGAAAAAGATAAAGATAAAAACAAACAAAAACAGAAAAAAACAAAAAAAAAAACCAGAATGTGATCAAATATGGTCAGGCTGGTATATAGATCAGTGCCACACACTAGATTTTGGGTGTATTTGGTCTGTTAGAAGAAAGTGCCTCCCAAAATTTTAAAGAAAGAAAAACTTATATATGTACAAAAATAAGGGTTGATATGATGAAGGGATGGAATATGACTGTAAAGATGGAAATTATAAAAAATTTTATAAAAGGAATTGATAAGAAGTTGTTTGAAAAAAGAAAGAAGAGGATTTAAAAAAAAGAGAGAAAAAAAAAGGGAGAGAATGTGATCAGGCAGGGGAGTAGAAAAAACCATACAATAGAGATTTAGGGTATATTTTGATCTGTTAGAAGAAACTATCTCAAAATTTTAAAGAAAGAACAACTTATATATATATGCCAAAAATACGGGTAACTACTATGAAGGGATAGAATATGACTCTAAAAATGAAGAATAAAAATGAAAAATAAAAATGTTTTTTTTTTAAAAGGGGATTGATAAGATGTTGGTTGAAAAAGGGAAAAAGAAAAATTCAAAAAAAAAAAAAAGACAGTTAAAAAAAAAATTAACTTTGAAAGACTAAAGAATCATGGTAAAAAAGCCATGAATTCTATGTGCAGTATTCCCCTAGCGCTGGAGTTCTGCCGTTCTCATTGATCAGTAAACTTGGTCTTGGCTGGCTGTTCTCACTGATCTTCTGGGGGAGGGGCCTGTTGCCGTGGTTTCCAAAAGTCTTTGCCGGAGGTGGAATTGCCCCGCCCTTGCCCGGTCCAGACTAAGTAATCTGCTCGGGTTTGCTCTCTGGAGCTTTTGTTCCCTTCAAGTTTTCCATACAGCTTTGGAGGCGGAGAGTGAAAATGGCGGCCTCCCAATCTCTGCCTCGGAGGAGCCGAGAACTCAGGCCCCGCTCCTCAGTGAGCCCCCAGAGAAAAGCCGTCAGTCACTCCCGTCTCCCTGGTCTCTGCCCACACTCCGTGCTCACCTGGTCTGTGACCGCGCGTTTCTATCTCTGGCCCCCTACCCCGGGTGGAGTCTCCAAACCCAGCAGATCCCTGCGGTGCGCTCCCGCACGGCTCCTCCTGGGGGAAGAAGGTGAGTCTCCCCAGATCTGCCGCTTGTTGGGTCCCTGCTGGAGGAGCAGTGGCCCGACTGTGCCGCGGATCACGGCTTATGGCAACCCCGAGCTGAGAGCCCGCGCCTGGGCTCTGTCTCTGCAGCCGGCTTCCCCGCTCCGATACCTGGGAGCTCTGCCGCACTCAGGCACCCCCCGGTCTTTCTGTGACCCCGAGGGTCCTGAGACCACACTGTCCCACGAGGGTTCCACCCCCCACTTCGCCACCGGAGTGACGTCCCTCAGCGGAGCAGACTTCTAAAAGTTCTGATTTTGTGCTCCGTGGTTCTACCACTTGCCGGAAGCGGCGGACAGAGGCCCCTCCCCCGCCGTCTATCCTCCCGAATATCGCCTCGGATTCACTTCTCTGCACGTCCTACCTTCCAGAAAGTGGTCGTTTTTCTGTTCAGAGAGTTGTTGCTCTTCTTTTATTCGATCTCTTGTTGAGTTCGTAGGTGTTCAGATTGGTTTGATCCCTATCCAGCTGAATTCCTGAGAGGAGACGAAATCCAGGTCTCCTACTCCTCCGCCATCTTGCTCTCCCCCCTCTAGTTTCTTATCTTTAATCTCAAAATATCTCAGATTGGCTATGAGAGCCTTGTCAAGTTGACTTCTGTGTTCCTCTGATGCCATTTTTTGAGCCTTTCAGTACTTCCTGGACTCATTTGTACTTTACCAGACCCAGCCCTGGAATCAGCCATTTCTCCAAGGGGAATAATATTTAGAAACCATGACCTTGGAACACAGTGTGCTTATTGCCACTGGGATGTCATTGCTTCTAGGTGCTAGCAGCAGACACAGTAGAAAACATTCTTTCTTTCTTTCTTTCTTCCTTCCTTCCTTCCTTCCTTCCTTTTTTCCTTCCTCCCTTTCTCCCTCCCTCCCTTCCTCCCTCCCTTCCTCCCTTCCTCCCTCCCTTCCTTCCTTCCTCCCCCCGCTTGGATGAAGTTGGAAAAACTGATCAAACTTTCTGTGCTTTATCTCCTCATTTGTAAAATAGAGATGTTGATAACTCTTGTGGTTGTCTTGGGAATTAATGAAAATGTGTGTAAATACATGACATTGTGCCAGACACTGAGTTAGTGCTCAATGAACATTTGTCAAGTGCAAATATATGAATGCTATAGTTGGTATTTATGAATAATCAAAATAATAATATCTATTTTTTGGACATTGCCAGGTCACATTGTTATAGTTAAAAATTGTCCATTCTCACTTCTTATTTGAAAGTTCCTGGGCCTGTGGGTTATGTCCCCATCCCCTAGACTAAAGGTGATTGCCAGTGAGGCTGGGGAAGAGCCTGCATTTAGGGTGGAAGGGGGGATTTGTTCTCTCAAAGAGGCAAAAAAACTGAGTGCAGAAAGTGATAAACAGTCACCACCACAACTGTCGATGCAATCTTTAAGGAAGATACATCCATTGACACATGAGAACATCCTGGAGGGAATAAAGGATTTGTCTATAGTCAGTCCCATGCTTACTCAAGTAACAGAGCGAGGTTCAAATCTTGCTCAGAATACTCTCACATGCCATTCTGCCAAAGGCTGTACTGTTCTTCAACTGATGAATATTATGTATAGTTTTGGTTTTTGTTACCTTTTATGGGCAGGAAATACTGCCAGTTTACTACCTGCTGAGCTAAGTGCCTCCTCTGTGCTTTGAGCAAAACCCCTTATTCTAGAGCCCTGTGGTTTCAGTGTATCCATTTTTTTTTGTCATTGTTCAACAAAATTGTATTGATACCTTCTATATGCTGAATTAAATATTAATGAGCATTACATAAATATGAAGACAGACTACATTCTTTTTAAATGGTACCCACTAGCTTTGTGCTTTTGTAGCTGTCTGGGCTACAGACTGCATGGGATTGTGAGGTCAAAGTGAAATACGCACGTTCCCTCCTCCACAGGTTACGAGGGCTGTTCTCATCACCTGGAACACTCCTTTGGTCCCACTCTTTTCAAATGGACTTCTTGGACAAATTCCTTGATGTTTATTTATCAGAAATAAGACATTTATTAGGTGCCAATTGCTATTGAGGTGACAAAGATAAATACTATATAGTGTCTACTTTGATGATAACATATAGTCTAATTAGACTAATTATTTTCCCATGTCATCACAGTGAGACTTGGCTTTTGGCTGTCCTGGATATGTCCCTCTCTTCCAGTGCATTTCATTTCTTTCCTTGAGGCATTTCCTGGACAGCATTTGTTTTTCTTATCATCTAGCATAGAGTGTGGCATGATGTCCTAACTTTACTTTCAGTTGGTTTAGATATGAACGTCTCTCAGTCTCCCATATATCCATGCATCCATCCATGCATCCATCCATCCATCCATCATCTGTCCGTCCATCCATCCATCCATCATTTTCATGTTCAGTTTTTATTTATTGACACTTTACAAAATGCCCCATTTTACCATTTACAGTGAAAACTAGAAGAAGGACTAATACATATCTCACTTTATAATATTGTAGATTAGTGCTTTTTAACTGGGGACAACTTTGCCTGTCCCCCCGCCCTCCTACAGGGGAACATGTGGAAACGTCTGGAGACATTTGTCACAACTGAGGGACTGCTACTGGCATCTGGTGGGTGGAGGTCAGGGATGCTGCTACAAGTCCTACAATGCACAGGACAGTCCCCACAACAAAGAACTGTCTGGTCAAAAATGTCAATAGTATGGAGGTTGAGAAACCCTGATATGGGTTCTTACAACTCCTAGAATTGGTCATAGTCCTACGTTTAATCTCAAAAATCACCCTAAATCTCTCCAGAAACAGATAATACAGAATTAGGAATACTTCTCACTTGGAAGCTATGAAACTTTGGTTATTTTAGTTTCTCCTCACAGTACCTCTGAGAGACAGAGGACATTCCTGTTTTACTGATGAGCAACTCCGGCTGGAAGAGGTTAAGTAACTGTCAGAAAAAGTGTTCACTTTTCCTCTTTCATGAAGTATAGCAAAGAGGTTATTGAGTTTTCACTGAAAGGCTTACTCTGGGCTGCTGGGTGTCAGCACTAGCATTTTTGGAGGAAATTCAAGTCCTCTCTCTATAGAGCCGTCAAGTGATGACTCGTCCTTAAAGGTGGGCCAAAAGTTCCCCTATAGTTTTTCAATTATGTGAGAACAACAGTTAAGCAGTTATTGATCTCCAGGGTACGTGCTGGCACAGGGATGGAAGCAATAGCCAAGAAATAAGACAACTGTGGTCACTGGTCATTTTTCCCACTTCTGTGAGGCTTTGTACAAATCTGGTGGCTTTTGCGTGTCTGCTCCATGCAACTTTTTCTGGTTGTCCTATCTGGCTCCAAGCTCTTCAGTCCTCCTGGCCTCCTGGGCACTTAGATTACTTGTTCACCCTTTGCCAACTATGTTTATTTACATATCATGTTGCTTCGTAAGGGTGTTTTTGCAGTTTCATTTGTGCTCATTTTGTTTTTACAGCCTGATTGTAAGCTTCTTTCTGAGCCAAAGGCTAAGAAATGCTGCCGACCAGCAAATATTCTGTGCAAAAGAGACTCATCTTCCACTCCATTCCTCCGTTTATTCTATACAGGTTTCCCTGCTATCTGAAAGGAGAGCATTCCTTTCATAAACCTTTCATAAATACAAATGGTGTAAAGTGAAGAAGCAGTTACCCTTAACTTACATAGGAAAATTTCTGAGCATTCTCAGACCCCAAAAATAACCTCTCTTAGGCTTTTCTGATATCTTGGGACAATCTTGCTAACAGATGCACAGAATAAATGGAGGTAAAATGCAGATGCTCACAGGCAGTTCAAAGCTCCGGTGGCTTGAGGCTGAGCTGCTGAACTTAGTTCCTGGGGGAGGAGCTTAGTGGCGCCATTTTTGCTGCGAATGCCTCCATCACGGGCTCTGCTTGCTGCAAAACAAACGCTAAATGCTATTTTCACTTTTTTTTTTTTTTTTGTAAAAGAAAAAAATCCTCTTTGGGTTTCTTTTGGGTAGTGAAAATAGGTACTAAGTAGGTCTTTCATAAAAGCAAAATGGCCTGACACAAACGTTCAACAAGTGGGGCTACGTGTATATCCCCAAATCATTTACCTAGTATTTAGTGTATACCATGTATTGTGCCAAGGGGATATAAAAATGAAACTATGAAACACCACAAAAATAAACGACACTGAAAGATACAGTGAAGGCAAAGGCCATATACAAGTGACTCATGCACAGTGCTTGGTACCCAGCCACATGTGATCCATACATATTAGACATTATTATTACAACTTCCCCCCAACACATAGAGAAGTGCTCTGAAAGTAGTAGGTGTTTTATACTTGTTTGTTGTGTGACTGAAGGAGTATACACTGGGACCCAACACGTGTGACAAGATGCTGACAAGTGTATTTGTAGCCCTCAGCAAAGACTTTGGGTGAATAAAGATTTTTACAGATGCACAATCTACCAGCTGAGTTTGCTCTGGGAATATCTGACAGGGAAATACATTTTTACAAGTGAAGTGAACCACTGGGCTCGGCACGGTGAGGAGGAGTCAGACTCAAACATACTTCTCAGTTCTCAGTGTAAATGGCATTTGATTTCCTGGGAAATCTACCGGCTGCTCTTTACCAGGTTCAGATTCCACTGCAAGGTTCTGGAAAGCAAGATTTACTGCGTATTTTATCAAAGAACACCCTTGTAATAATAATAGCTCTAGTTATATAAAGAGGGGTCAGGGAAGCCCAGTAAACAAGTCTAAAACATCAAAACGCATAGTGAAAGCAATAAATTGTTAAATTTGGAAGAAAAATTTGTTTTACGTAAACATCCATTTGAGAAGTGTTTGCTCCAGGGTGTATCATGCAGGCTGAGGGTTGAAGGAGGACAAAACATGAGATCCTCACTCTCCCTGACAGAAGGATCCCTGTGGTAGCATCACTCTGTGCTGGACATCGTGGGCCCTGCCTCGCAAGACGGATGTCAATTGCCAAGATGATGAGTTGCCGTAAAAGGTCTGCACACCCTGTGAATGTAGATAACAAGTCTTGGCCTAATTCAAATTACTCAATGAATGTTCAAGTCAAATGATACACTCTTTGTGAAAATGTCAGGACTCCTGAATTTATATTATTGGGTTTGAGCTATTTTTTCAGTTTTAGACTCATCTTTCTTTTTTTAAAAATTTATTTATTTTTTTAGGGGGGGAGGAGCGGGGGAGAGAGAGAGAGACAGAGAGAGAGAGAGAGAGAATCTTAAGCAGGTTTCCTGCCCAGTGTGGAGCCAGACGAGGGGCTTGATCTCACGACCCTGAGATCATGACCTGAGCCCAAACTTAAGAGTCTGACACTTAGCTGACTGAACCACCCAGGCCTCCCTAGACTCATCTTTCCAGTCTTGGCTCAGCCTGACACATTGAACATGTCCCCAAACAAGCCCTTCCATTCCCAACTTTGCTTTCCTTCCATTTTTACATTCTCTATTAAAAGCTTTTGCAGTCTTCCTTGTCAGAAGGCTATATTCTTTCTTCCATCACTAAGCATGTCCATTAATGGTTCCTACACTGTTCCTTGGTCTATCCATAGTAGCTGGCACTTAGTAGGTTCTCACTTGCTGTTGAATAAGTAAATAGTTGCATTCAATTTGTTACCAACTATTTCCAATTCTGTCTCACAAGATCTCTTCACTCCATTGCTTCTTTTGCATTCCTACTGCTGCTGTATTTTTTCAAGACATCACTGCATCTCACTTTGATGATTGCAATGATCTTCTAGCTAGTCTTCCTGTCACTGCTAGTGCCTCCTTAGTTCTGCCTGTCCTGCCCTCTCTTCTTAGTTGCCCATTCTACGAAACTATGGGCCCTTGCCCCTTCTTTGCTCAAATACTTCAATGGCCACCATTGCCTAGAGGATGATGTTAGAGCTCTCACCATGCATATAGAGCCCAAGCTGTGTATACGTAAGGTGAGACTGGCTTAGGCTAAAAGTCCTGGCTCTCCAGTTCTATCCCTTCATCCCAGAAAGCCCTCTATCTCAGCCCCATTTGGCTTCTTGCACCCCATCTACAGCTCCATTTCAGGCTAGTTCATACCTCATGACTGGCAAAAACTCTAATCTATATTTAATTTTTCCCCCCTCTTTATCTTCATTTGACAAATTCCCAGTCACCCTTCAAGACCCAGGTTAAATGTTATCCTCTTCCTAATCAGCTAGTAGACCAGTTATTCTTTTCTTTGCATTTTGTTTGCATGTCTGTGAAACCACTTACTATTTATTTCAATTAATTTTTTCACAGTACATTAACTCTAATGTTCATGGTTCTATTTACCAATCTGTTTGGCCTTAGACAAACTACTTAACTTCTCTGTGCTTGAGGCTCCTTGTCTGTATAATGAGGGTAATAGTAGTAAGTACCTCATAGGATACTGTGTGGTTTAAATGCATTGCAGAAATGTATCATTCTTACAGCAGTGCTTAATGATCATTCAATACATGTTTGCTATCACTTTTATTTAATCATCACAACAACTCTATAAGTAGGCATTGTTATTACTTTATAGATGCAGAAGCTGAAGGAGTTGATCAAAGGTATAATGACTGGTAAGTAGAAGAGCCAGGGACCCTGGAAACCTGAGCTTCCCCCAGCACACAGAGTTTTGATTGCACAGGTAGCACACGGTGGTTAGAGTAGAGATCTCTGTTTCAGTGACTGCCTTACTGGACTGGACGCTTGGGAGCTCTCGTTTGTGTGGTGTCACTATCTGGGGTGACATCTGTCATGCTGAGATACACAATGAGTGAATGTCTGAATAAGATCATGACTATGCATTTTAGCATTGGGACTGGCATCAGAGGTTGATGCTGGGAACACATTGCCGTCAGGAATATAGTTGAGCAGTTTGGTTCCACGTGCACATCCCAAGTGAGAGCTGGACAACATGAGAACAAGGCAAGAGGGTGGAGCAATGAATGAGTCATGAACCCCTTTTCTCTTTCCCCTGTTTTCCTGGTGGCTACTTCCAGAAGCAGCAATGGGGAATTGTATATTGTATAATCCCAATGGGAAATTGTATATTGTACAAAAACTTACCTTACGATTTTCAGTCCATAACTAAAGTGCAAGAAATGTCACATTCTTTATTTCTCGAAATCATTTTTATTCTGCTCTTGGCCCTTTACCACCTGGTTGTGGGAAACTTGACCTCAGTCATGCTAGGGATTCCCTTTCCTTCTCTGTGGGATTGATGATAATCTCAGGCTTATCAAGTATTGAGAACTGGGGGACCGCTGGGTCCTTGGTCTAGGCTGCTCATCATCTTTGCCCCTGCTCCTTATCTTTCTGGCTCCTGTTGAGAGTGAGGCCCATGCAGAGACACCTCTGTGCACATTTGCCTAAATGTTTTCACCCATCTGTCCCAGCCTTTGCAAGCATTCCAACACATCTTCCATGAAGAGTATGGCCACATGGGCAAGAGAGGCCTGGCTTTCTGCTGTCATGGAAATAGTCATCCCCAGCCCTATGCTCTGATGTTTCAAACTTCCCACTCATTTGGAAGCTTCCCCTGCCTTCTTTCAAAGCACCTCCTTTCTCCATCCCCTCCGAGCTGCTTCAGAATGACTCAGCACAATCCTCCTCCTGTGGGTTCCAGAAACTACAGGCCTCTCCTTTTTCAGAACGTGGCAGCAGAAAGTGATGCCAACACTAGTCAGTATGTCGTTTATAACAGACCTATTGATAGAGGTGCATGTGTTGCTGTGGGTTGGGCAGGGAGCAGCCAGCTGGAGGGGCTGAGGGGGGACAGCGATGGAAATGGGGGAGGGAAACCTATCCTACTGAGTCATCTCTTTGTATTTTCCTGTCTCGCTGGGTCTTTGGCGACTTCTCAGTTTCTCATTCTCACATGATTATCTTCCTCATTTTGCAGACCTCAGGTGTGAGTGTTTTTAGACTCTTGTGCCAAACCAGGCCTGACTCCTATTTCCTTGCCTTCAAAGGGCTTATTGAAAAGAATAAATCATTTTTGGTCTGCATGTTACCTTTGAGTTTTCTTTTGAAACCTCCTGTGTAATTTTGCAGACTTCACCTGAGCAAAGGGACCCTCTGGCGTTTCTTATTTGGCGGCTTCCTTGCTGTTATTTCTGTATTGGAATATAGCAAATAATTTAATTTTATCTTTCTGTGCATGGCTTTCAAGTTTTCTGCCAAAGGCACGTGTTGCTTTAGGTGAATTTTGTAGGACTTAGCAGACTTGTTCATTTTTCATTTTATTCATCTCAGATACTAGGTGGTATAAACACTCTTTTTAATATTTGGTACTTAAATAACGAGGCTATGGCTGTACCTATTAGCCTCATTTTTCTAATTTTATCCCTTATAAAGATGATCCCTTATAAAGATGATGGATGATATTAATGGGAGCCTTTGCTCTTGATGGGTGGAAACAACTTGAGCATTCACCAAAGTTTTTCATGTTGAGAGCAAGGTTTCTTTTTCATACTATTTATGGGTGTTAGGCATCTCATACAAACAAAATTTCCTTAGAAAAAGCCTCAAAGAAAAATGTCTTTTAAAAATAAAAGTCTTGGAGAAAATGGAGGAAGAAGTGACCTGACTCAGTCCAGCCCACTTCTCAGACATTCAGATCTATTTTCAAATGCTTGTGGGCTCCAGGCTGAGCCCACAGTTAAACATAAAATCTTTAATAAGGACCAAAGCTTCAAGGTTGCCGAGGTTAGTTGCTTTGGTGTTCGGAGGATGCTGACTACATCAATAATGACATCTCACCTAATGAAGCTGTCAATGAGAAGGCAGACCTCTGAGTACAGGCTGAATAATCAGCAAGAGAGTGCGACACGGACTCCTCTTTCATTGTGTCCTTTATGGTTGGCCACCTGGTATGAACCACTGAGGGAGGTGCTCTGCATGCTACCCTAGGAGCCGCCTAGTTGGAATCACCCCTGATGAGCAGTCTCAGTTTTTCAACATAAGTTAAGTGCCAGACACTAAGCTAGACACTTGATAGGAACTAATTGAAATGAGTTAGTTTTGAGTGTGTAGAATAATGCCTGCCATGTAATCAGTGCTCTGGGAATGGAGCTATTATTATCATTCTTGTTCGTCCTGAATTCTCATACAGTACTGAAAGGTCAACTTTATGATTCCCTTTTCTGCTGATAAGAAACCTGAGCTTTAGAGTTAAAAACTTGCCGCCCTCAAAAAACAAAAGATGGGAGTGATGGCAATGGGACTCCGTGCCAACTCAAAAGGAGGGGTGATTGGAGCAATGAAAAAAATAATGTAGTGTAGCCCAAGGTACAAAATAAATATTCGTGAGTCTAAAGTGATATATAAATGATTGAATAAGTAAATAAATGGGAGAGAAGAGACAAATCTCCCGTACAGCATAGACACTCCCCCTACAGAAGAGCAGCTAAAACTTCCATCTCCCACACCACCTGTGGACTGTTCTTAATGACTGCTTTTGAAAGAGTAGGAGTATGGACAGTGCGGGGAAGTAACAGTAGGGCAGAGAAAACTGAGGAGCACAGAACACAGTGTCAGCCAAGAGATCAAGGTTTGAACATCATCACTGATAAGTCATGTTGGTGTCATATACCCTTGATGTGATAATGAGAATGGCACTTCACTTCTGTGGTCATCCACCTCGAAACCATGATTCTAGTATAATCATAGAAAAATATCAAACATGCTCAAATGAAGAGGCATTCTGTAAGATACCTGACAGTATTCCTCCAAACTGTCAAGGTCATCAGATGAAAGGAAAGTCTGAGAAACTGTCACAGACAGTGAAGGCTAATGCGACAAGACTGAGGTATCCTGGATGGAATCCAGGAATGAGAAAAGGACATCAGGAAAAAAATCCAGTAAAACCTGGGTAAAATGTGGAGTTTACTTAATGGTAATATACCAATGTGGACTCCTGAGTTGTAGCAAATGTACCAGGATAATGTGAGGGATTATCTATGAGAAAAATTTGTATGGAGTATACGGTAACTCTGTGTATGATCTTTGCAACTTTCCCATAAATCCAAAGTTTTTCTGAAATAAAACAAAAATTAGAAAATAAAACTTATGCAAAATAGGACATATCTTGTTATATGTAGGAGCATGTATACACCTCATATAAATAAAACAAAGTAGGGAAAGATTGCTGAGTTAGAGTCAAAACTGATTAATATCTCACAGGGCAATTAACAAAACCATTGGGTTTTTCTGTTTCACTGGCTAGATATTATTTGCATCTCTATCTGCAAAACTCTGCAAGGTAACTTCTGGCCCTGTGGACTTGTAAAGTAACCCAGTCAATAGAAAGTTGAGTTTAGGATTGCATAGAGCAAAGGCAAGTGATCTCTTGTTTATTTCCAAGTTTGGGATATTTTTGCTGGGAGTCTCTCATCTATCAATGGTGATCATGAATAATCTGCAAGGGGTATTTCTGATCACACAGAGAGGCTCCTCTCTTACATCTGGCCTGATTATTTACAAAGATTCAGCAAGAATGTTAATTAACCGTATAGGCCTCCTCAAGTTTGTTTTGCAAATCCTGAGCTATATAGTACTGAGCATCCCCCAAAACCTGAGAATTAGCTCTGATCAGGTTGGACTAGGAAAGCCCTCTATTATTTAGTCTTCTCTCCAAAGCTAGAAAACTAAGTTTGAGACACTCCACCAGATTTCACCAGCAGTTACTATGAATTTGGATGCATTCTTCTCTTTGAGGTCTCCCAAATTTGCGAAGGTGTCTGGCTTGCCTGAGAGTGACCTTCTTCACCACCTCAGGGACTAGGTCCCTCTCTGCAAGTTCTGAGCCAGTTTTCTTGGGGACTTGGCAGACATTGGCTCCAAATAGGAAGTCAGTCATTGTTCCTTAATCTGGGCTTGTTATATCTGATTAAAAAGACATCATTCACAAATGTGACACTCTAGGTAAGGCCTGATTGTATAATCTATTTCTCCAGTTACCTCCCAGAAAAAGGAGGATGGATTCATACCGAACTTATTCAAATAAGTGTATTGCCATGAAAAGCAGAGAGACTTGGTCAAAGTCTGGGGCCCATGAAAACCAGATAGCATTTAAAAGTGTTTCACTCAGCCATCAGAAAGGATGAATACCCAACTTTTACATCAACATGGATGGGACTGGAGGAGATTATGCTAAGTGAAATAAGTCAAGCAGAGAAAGTCAATTATCATATGGTTTCACTTATTTGTGGAACATAAGGAATAGCATGGAAGACATTAGGAGAAGGAAGGGAAAAATGGGGCGGGGGGGATTAGAGGGAGAGATGAACCATGAGAGACTATGGACTCTGAGAAACAAACAGGGTTTTAGAGGGGAGGGGGGAGGGGGGATTGGTTAGCCCAGTGATGGATATTAAGGAGGGCACGTTCTGCATGGAGCACTGGGTGTTATACGAAAACAATGGATCGTGGATCACTAAATCAAAAACCAATGATGTATTGTATGGTGATTAACATAACATAATAAAATTAAAAAAAAAAAGTTGTGTAGCCTTCCAAAAAAAAAAAAAAGTGTTTCATTTTAGTTTATGAAAGGAGAGTCTGCTCAATTAAAGGTCAGAGGTGGTTTAAGAAAAAAGAGAAAGGGTCCCCTCATATATCCATAGAAATCAAACCAGGGCAAAATGAGGCAGACCCCGCACTGCTATATTGTCATTGGATTTTCCCAAAGCTCTTTATTGTCAAGTGGTAGCTCCCTGCCACATAGCTCCAGGGGCACCATTCACATAGAGGCCACTTGGGGATGGGCCATGTGGCAGCAGGTGCTAACCAGATTCAGAGAGCTTAACATGAGTTCTTTGGCTCCTTCATGGAAAAGTCAGGAGGGAGGTGGGAGAGGGAGACACAAAACAAATTTCTCAAAACTAATAAGGACCCAGCAAGACATAGGAGACAAGGCATAGTGTACTTTGTATTTGTGCCCTCTATGATAAAGAAATATACAATAAAAGGTGTTTTACTTCTTTCTCTTGTTCTGCTGCTGCGGAGGCTGCTATAGAATCTTACGGAAAACGAAATCCAGAAAAACCCACTCAGCTCACTTGAGTCAACTTATTGCCAAAGTTGAATCCTTATAAAGACAAATGAGCACCTACCCAATGGTGGCAGGGTATCTGTAACTGTTTGCTTTATTTCCAGTGAATTTCTGGGAATTAGAACTCACACAAAATGTATTTCCTGTGCTATTTAATTATTAGCTTAACTCTAAAACACATTTAAATATTATCAAAAGTTAAAAGTGCATTTGGAGAAAAGAAGTAAGGATGTGTAAATAGAAAATTAATTGACAAGTGGAATTTACTAGAAGACCATATTGCTGGCCCATCCCCTGGTGGCAGTGTGGCCACCCCCAATGTCACAGCCATGAATGGCATTTTGTAAATATTGTGGCTCTCTATACACGTATTCACTCAAATTTACTGGGTTTTGCAATTTCCTTTGTACCAATCTTTCCTGATCTATTTAATATGTCTGCATTTACTGTATGGGAATTGGCTCAACCTACTTTATAATGTAGGTTTCTTTTTAGTTTGTGGTACTCACTGAAGAAATACAGGGCTGACATTAGTTTTTACAGAAATGCTATAGAGCCTGGGGCTTCATTTACCAATACAGTTATGGTTTTTGTGGCCTGCTTCCTATTAATGTTCACCAATACCAATCTATTTCTTTTTATTTTAGGGTAGGTAAAAAATCCTTTTGGATTCTAGTACATGATATTCAGCATTTAGATAAACAAAACTCTGTTTGCCCATAGAAAACCACATTACTATCACTTTCAGTACAACTGAAAAAGTGTAGTGCTTCTATGTTGTTTCCCACCCTCCATATCTCCTTATAGAATTGGAATAAATTTTACATACTTGTGTCTTACACAGTGTTGATATATAAAATATTTAAGGGTTAGGTTTCTACTTATTGGACACTAAAAAAGAAATCAAAAGAAACCCCAACAACCCTAAACCTTGTCTTTTTTTTTTTTTTTTTGACATATCTTTGGAATGTTAAACAGCAAGACCAGACTTCTCTAAATACAGTCCACTCCTGGCAAAAAAAAAAAAAAAGTTTCCATCCCAAGGAGGAACTACACAATCAGCCTCTGCTTGGAAACCTCCCCACACATGGTTTTCAATTCTTACATCTGAGAAGGACAGATGAGAAAGCCTTCCACCCCACTGCCAAGCCAGGGAGGCATTCAATCTCTCTGCTGGTTCTACCCTAATTAAATGTGGACTTTATGTAAACCACAACCCAGACTTTTTATGAATTCAGAATATGCTGGCTTCATTATTCTTGTCAGGCGGCAAAACTAGACCATGACGGATGAGTTTCTGAGCATTTGCTGATCATTCATCTACAAAACATAATAGTTTGATTCTTTCACTTAGGGCTATTTACAGAAACAGAAGGTGATTAATTGAAGCACCAGCACTGGGTAAATTCTCATTCTCTCTCTCTGTCCTGAATCCACTCTTAATGTATCTCAAGGAAATCATCATTAATAATACATTACTAAAGAAGGAATACTGTGACTCATTCCCTCTAGAGAAATTATGTGATTTCATTTATCTCAAATAAGTGCATAAGTATTTCTTTAACTCTGTTTTATCTTTGTGAAACACATACGTGCATAGTGGTGGAGATTGTACTGAGTTCCAAATACACAGATGTGTCTATACTTAGAAGTATCACAAACCATGGACACAATGATAATAGTAATATTAATAGTATTAATATTATCCACCATTTATTTAACATTATGGACAAGTACTTGAGATTTGTTATTTCAAATCCTCACAACAACTCTGATAAATGAGCATTCTTATCTCCATTTCACAGAGAAGGAAATGAAGACATAGATCAAGTGATTTATCCATGGGCAAAGCACTCCTAAATGACAGGGTTAAGATTTAAACTCAAATATAAAATATAATTGGCTCCAAAGCCCGAGCTCTTCATCACTGTCTCTGTTATACTGTGGATGAGTCAAATCAGACCACAGAGGGGTGAGTTGATGAATTGATGGTGGATAGGCAGGCATCATATATTAACTGTTTAGATCCCCTACTATTTTCCTTTTTTTTATAAAGATTTTATTTATTTATTTGACAGAGAGATAGACAGAAGAGCACAAGCAGAGGGAGTGGCAGAGGGAGAGGGAGAAGCAGGCTCTGCACTGAGCAGGGAACCCGATGCGGGACTCGATCCCAGGACCCTGAGATCATGACCTGAGCCGAAGGCAGACGCTTAACCATCTGAGCCACCCAGGTGCCCTAGATCCCCTACTATTTTCAAAGACACCTCTGGACAACATCGCTCCCCACTGCCACATTTACTGGGAACAACATATGGCTCCATTCTTGAGCCACATCTGCCTCTCCCCAATGAGCTCCAAGCTCCAGATTCTGAAAGGGCCAACTTGGAACCCGTAAGGATGCTCCCTGCTCTGTAAATGATGGAGGGGAAATTAGTCCTTCTTGCTTATTCTTCTACTTACGAGCATTGGTTCTTATTCACCAGTGGAAAGTTCTAACTCAACAGATGTTCTTTAGCAAGAACTACTGGAGTCCCTCCCTCATGGTTCACAAAACATCATGTATATATGGACCCAGGCCTTCAGTAAAATCCTCCGAAGAATCCTCCTAGTGGCAAACCAGTCCCTCCGACTTTTAAAAGGTGACTCATGGGAACATGGAACCCCAAGAGACGGCTACAGGTCTTCCTTTCTTTCCTTGATCCATTAGCACAATACATGACAAGGGGTAGAGGTCCTCCAGAGCAAGTCAAGATGTTTAGGAATTTGTTGCTCGAGGATCTTCGTGGCTTTCTACAGGGCCGCTAGGTCTGTACTACGAAACTTGTTCTGACGGCTGTTGCAGGGAGAGCGCGTGATGTGGAAGAAAGCACACCAGAGTGAGTCAGGAAATCGCACTCTGTCTCTTACTAGCCTTGTGGCCTTGACTTGAAGGGGGATAGAGTAGGAGGACTATCTGAGTGATGTAATAAATACAGGTCTTCATCTACAGCAAGGTCAATTCCCGGGCCTCCCGCTTCCTTGGCTTACCTCTGCGCCACTCCAGCTGAGCCAGCTCCTTGGTCTCCTTACCTGTAGTTCCTTCCTGCTGCTGCCAGAACAGACTTAGTGGCTTTGAATGACACAAATATATTCTTTACATATCTGAAAGTTAGACATCCAAACTGAGACTTAGGAGGCTTAGCAGAGCTCCACTCCTGGAACTTCAGGGGAGGGTATGTTTCCTTGCCTTTTTCAGCTTCTAAAAGCTGGCTGCCCTCCTTCACTTGTGGCCTCTTGCTCTATCTTTAAAGAGAATCACCCCAACCTCTGCTCCCTCAGCACATCTTCACTCGCTCTGATCTCCCTGCCTTCCTTTTATGAAGACCCTTATCATTACATTGGGCCCTCCCAGATAATCCAGAATAATCTCCCCATCTCAAGATTCATAATTTATTGCATCTGCAATGTCCCTTTTGCTGTTAAGATAACATATTTATAGGTTCCAGAGATTTGGCTGTGTGCATCTTTGGGGGAGGGAGCATTACTCTGTCTACCACGCCCCTGCCCAAGGCCATGAGGTGCATTTAGGACTGACTGCTGTATCTCTCATTTGCTACTCTCATTTGGGATTGCCTGACCTCTGCCCTGCATCAGAACCTTCTCTCTCTGCAGATCAGACCCCCAACCTGCCCATTTTCTTCTAGTTTGTCTGGGGTATTGAGTGTATCTTGGCAGAGGAAACAGTAGTTATCATATCAGTTGTCATGACAATCCAGCAAGGAAGGAAGTAATATCTTTATTGTACATATGATGAGAGTTATATGCAGACACATTTACTTGGGACCTCACAGCTTGTCAGTGGCAGGGCTGAGATTTGAAGCCAAGAGTCTGTGCTTTAACTGCAAGCATCCTGTCTCTCCATCAAGTAGAGTTACTTCCCATTTCCTCTGTCCCAGAGTAAGAGCTACCCCAACTCCATTCAGCATTATCCCCCTGCTCTGGATTTCATCTCTTTCTACCTCCTCTGGCAACTGGGACCATTATTTTTTCTTCTATTTTGTTGATTTCTCCATCATATTTATCTTAACCTCTTCAACTTGGAAATGTGCTCATCCCAAAAATATTTTCTCCAAAATTACCTCAACTTCTGATATGTCCTTGACTTTACCATATCCTGTGGAAGAATAGTCTGTAATAGCCATTCTCGACTTTATTCCTTAGTTCCCTGCAATCTAGTTTATGCAAAAAAGTGCCCACCTTTCCCAGCCTCTTGGCCAAATGTCACCAAGTGGGGTCACACGTTACATCTTGGAGCCTTTTCTCTTTGTCTTCCAAAGATCTTTGGTCCTTCTACTGGTTCATCCGGTCTGCGGTTGGCTTCTTTCCCTCTCACAAATCTTTTCTTTCCCATTTTATAATTTCATCACCCCCTAAGAATGCAACCATCACCTCAATCCTGGTGACTCCCCACGCTTGATTTCCAGCAACAAACTTGAGTTCTTCATACCACCTCTCTGTTGAAGTCCTGCCAACTGTTCAAACATAGTGTGTGCAAACATGAGCTCCTTCATTCAGCAGGATTATTGGAATGGTTACTGCATGCCAAGTGCTATGTTGTGAATGAGATGCAGACTTCAAGGAATCTAGTGGGAAAGAGATGGGGCTACATCATTGTAATGCAGTTTGGTATGATAAATAGTAGAGGGATGTATTTAGGAGTACATGGGGAGCATAGAGGGAGGTCCCCACACCACCTGACCAGAACTTCAGAGGGGAGGTGTTAGTCAAATGGGTAATGGGGAGTACAGGTGGGTGGTGGGGGGCAGGAAAGAATGGTTCATGAAAAGGAGAATGTGTAGCACATAACACAGAGTTGAGTATAGGAAATATCTATTCACATTCACTTACACTTGTATGTCTTCACCTATTGACTTTTACCCCCAAAAGTCCTCTGGGAATATTTACTAAAAGCATTTTACCCTGTTGGAGAGATTCCAGGCTTTTGAAGATAGAGAAAGTGCTATTTTTTAAAGAAACCGTGTCCCTTCACCCCCTCCATGAAATCCAACCTGCCTACTCATGAGGGTGCTCAGATTGGCCCCGGTGTGACCTACCTCTCCCCAAGCTTGCAAAGACCTCAAAAGTTCTTCAATTTAACAAACATTTATTCGGCAGTCTATGCTGTGCCAGGCACTCTTTACCATTGGGAATACAAAAACAAATAGTCCACTTCTGGCGTGCAATCCGGTGGGGATTATCAGTGGCCTGAGTGGAATAACAAGAGAAAAGAGTGAAAATCTGACCTGAGCTGGTGGGCAGTGGGGGAGGTCTCACTTGGGCTGGGCTTCCGAGAGTGAGTTCAAGGAGGGAAAACATGTCAGGAGACAGTTTCCCCTTCCTTCCCAACTTTCCAGGAGGTCACTTCTCAATGGTGCTTAGGGACCTGAGTATATGTGTGGGTGTGGGGCAAGGGCGGGTTATACACATGAGGCTGAGCACACCCCACTTGGGGCCACTGCTCTCTCCTCCTGCCCCATTGGACTGTGAAGTACTTCAAGCTAAGACAGGTCTTATTCTCTGTGTGCCCCCTGCCTCTGCCCTCCTCCTAGTACCAGCTACATAAGTGCTTAGTAAGTATCTCTGGGATAAATGAATGAATAATAAAGTGGAGGTTGTAACTACTTTACTTGCCTCTGGGGCATTGTAAGACATCATTAGTTAATGTGTGCAAAGAGTCATATGAGCCTTAATTATTAACATTATTTTATCTGCCAACCGCCTATGGCTTACTTTCTGTGTATGGTAATGGCAGTTGAGCCTGGAACAAAATTCCCTGCTGTCCACTCCCAGCTTCCAGTCCTAGATTTAATAATTCGACCTGAGGAGGTGCTGGAAGGGCAGCATGAGGGACCCTTTCCCCAGAGCACTGGCAGAGGAGGGGGCATGCTTTGGCCATGGCAGCCATTTTCCTGCAGCTTCAGGGCTGGGTTAGGAGGAATGACTTGGGATTGATCCTTAAGGAGGAGCAGAGGGTACATCACTGCTTTCCCTGTCTGATTTGCCTTTTTCTGAGTTGGTCCGAGAGCAAATCGATGTCTGTTTTTCTCCATTATTAAGGGTTTTATTCGGAGGAAAGTAACTTCAGGCCTCATGTGACTTTTTCTTCTGCCTTAAACATTTGCCCAGCCTGAGTCCTTTTCTACTCTGTCATCCCCTCAAATGAGAAATGCCAGAAAACTAACTCTGAAGATTACAAGGCAGTTAAGAAAGTCACAGGGTACATGATAGTGACTTGAAATTTCCATGTCATTGATGAGAAACATATTTTGTTCATTCATTAAGAAATCTCTCTGTTACAATGCAGAGTTATATTTGTTCTCCAAATTCCTTTTTTTTTTTTTTTAAGATTTTATTTATTTATTTGAGAGGGAGAGACAGTGAGAGAGGGAACACAGAGAAGTGGGAGAGAGAGAAGCAGGCATCCTGCTGAGCAGGGAGCCCGATGCGGGGCTCGATCCCAGGACTCTGGGATCATGACCTGAGCCGAAGGCAGATGCTTAACGACGGAGCCACCCAGGCGCCCCTGTTCTCCAAATTCCTGATGGTGAGATGATCCTAAGGAGAAGTGTGTGTGTGTGTGTGTGTGTGTGTGTGTCTATGTGTTGAGATCTTATCACCAAGTGGGTTGGAAACTAGCTTTTTGAATTCTTATTAAACTTCCTTAATGTTTCCTTTGGAGGGAAAAATTGTTGGCACTATATATTACCTTCTAATATACTCTTTCTCTCTCTTGCATACAGAGCTCTGCTTAGAGACTCATTGGGATAATAATATCTATCTATGGAAAAGTTAGTAGTCCAAGATCACGATATAAATTAGCAGACCATTGTCATGGCTGAGTAACACACAAAGGCTGGCTGGGCTTCCTCATGGAACTATGCCACACTTCTCCTTTTTTATCTCCTTTTCTGTAGCTAATCTGGATCCTTCCCCCGCCCCCCAATGCCTTCCTTCTTGGATTCTCATCCAGACTTCCCCCTCGGACGTATTGGTAATGGACTTCTGGACTCCCAGTGGACCCCCTCATGGCTGCCAGTCTCTGTGACCCACATTTGGAGTACACCATTCTATTCGTGCCATCACCGGGGCCTCAACGTAAATAGCTGCAGGGCCCAGCAAGCTACAGAACAGATAGGAGAGGTGTTCTGGTGAACTGGAATGGTCACACCCTGCCTGAAGAGAGCAGCTGCTTCTTCTAGGCTCAGCTGATTCAAGTGAAACAATGCAAAATAAACAATGAGAATCAAGCCCAGGGTTGCCAACGCACTAGCAATTTCACCACGCAGTTGTCCATGGGAACTCTTTCCAATCTAAAAATGTTGGCATCGAAATTAAGAAACAATCATGTCGACCAAACAAAATGCATCTTACAGGATCCTACCTGCAGGCCTCCAGTTTGCAGCTTCTGATACTTAACGTATGCGAGTGCAAAGTCTAGTGGCCCAGACAGAAAAGGGATACAGGAAGTCTCTCATACTGAAGCCACCAGGAAGGGAACAACATGAACACAGTCCCCAAGAAGGCTCTTTACTCAGATATGAAGATTCACCAAGCTACCTCTGATATCACCCAGTCCTACAAGCCCACGTGATGTGCCCTCCTAGTACCAGGTGGTCATTTCTGGCTGAATTCTGACCCATAGAACCAGAGATTTGAGGACTGAAGTTAACAGTAGATTGTGCAGTGGCGTAAGCAAGCAATGCATGGAACCTTGGACTATTGTCTGAAAGCAACAATATCTTCAGAAAGGTCTGGGGAGTTCTTAAAAAAAAAAAAAAAAAGGCAAAGAGCTCACCTACTCTAATATGCCTTCTGCCCAGAGTGGGGTTTGCAGATGACAAGTTGAGCATAAAACATTATCACTTCAGGCTCAACACGGCTGTTGATGTGACATGTGACACTTGTGGTTGGGTCTTCTTATTTTGGAAAATCTGTCCTTGCTCTGCCACTGCCTTGTTATACTCTAGATTTATGTCACCATTTTGGAAGAACTCACACTAAAATATTAGGTATTTTTGATTTAAGGCATTTTTTAAGACAACCAAAAAATCTTCTGATTTTTGAACCAAGTTTATGATGTGGAAGGTCACCTCTGGAATAAAAAGGTCACAGAAAGCAGAGTTAGGGCCAGAGGATGTGAGCGGTATATCTGCTCTAGTGGTCATGAGTCCCTGAGGCTGATTGCCCCCCAGATATTTTCGACAATTTCGTAAAACCCAGTGTATCTCTCAATAATCATTACTCAAAATAGGGGCCCTGGAGGTGTCTTTCTGGTAAAATATGTCATTAAGCATAAATTATGCAAAAATTAAAAAAAAAACAAAACACCTTAGTTTGGATGAAATGATTTGCCTTTCAGACATTCTTTCCTATTTTTGCATGTCCAAAGCAACTTACATCCTTTCACACAATCAATGCAATTGATTTGTTTTGTGAGATATATGAATGATAGTGTTCATTGTAGAATGATTTTATTTCAAGGTAAAGGATAGCCTGTGACCTATGGAACTAACTTTGAAATGTCATTCTGAATCAAGTTAAATGAGTCATCATGCATTTATTCAAAGAATCTTCCTAGCCGGATGTTATTCTCCTCTCTCTCTCTCCCTTATTCTTCTCTGTTAACTTCAGTATCACATTAGGATTTTAAAGAAACTGTGAACTTGGACAAGGAACTTAGCTGTGGTTAACCTAAGTAGAAGGATATTTGGCTGACCCTAATTAAAAAAGCAGATTATAAGTCCACATGAGTACTTACCCCGTTCTTGCCAGAAAGCAGTCTCTCTCGCCTTGTCTGGCATTAAAGGTCAGGAAGCAGAACATACACCAGATGAAAAGAGGAAAACCCCAGATCTAAGAGCCTTAAAATGGAAGTAAAAGTGAAACACCACTTCTTTGCATAGCTTATTTCCCCCTAATTACCAAAACAGCTTACACAGTCAGCCCCACTTTGGGCACTGTCTTCGATGTCCCTAGGAGGGATTACTCAAGATGCAAAGAAGGCTTGACCTCGGGTAGACCTCTGTTGTCAGGCATGAGAACCAATCTTGCATCAGTGTATCTGTATAGCTCCTTACAGACTGGGACTGCCCGGAGGGAAGGAATAAAAAAGTGTTCAAGTTATCTTTTCAGCACAAAGAGCACAGGCATCCAAAGTTCCGCATAGTTTTACTGGATCACAGGAGAGGGCTAAAGTGAATGCCCCACTATTGGTAGATAGGAGGCTGCGGGCTCTCTTTTTGCCAGCCGGTGAGCCCCCATCTACACCGCTGCGGGACCTTGGAGATCCCTCACCTCAAGCTCCCTCATCTACCATCTGCCAATTGGCCATGTTTCCCAGGAGCTTCTCAGTAAGTGTCCACTCATTCTCTTTAGCTCTGATCTGCTTTGAGGTTCACTGGCCACAGCCTTTGGGGCAATCACACCTCTGACAGTTCTACTTCCTGGGGTTGTGAGCATCCCTCATTCTTCCAGCAGGTGCTGCACTCATCCCCTGGTGACCAGCCGGGCCCACAGGGTGGCTCCACTGCACAATGGCCTGTGGCCTACCACGGGAGGCAGTGGTCTTTTCTCCACCATGAAACAAGCCCATGGCATTGGAGTCAAGGAGACAGGTGGGTTCAAAACTCCAATCTGCCACTTAGCAATTCGGGGTAAGTTACTGTATCTCTTTAAGCCTCCGTTTACTCAGCTATAAAAATGGGTCAGCTGTAGCACTGAAGTGGTAGCATGTGTATAAAATTAAAATTCAAAACATATATAAAGCTCTTAGCAGGATGCTTAGCCCAGATGGTAAGCATTCAGTAAATATTAGCCACCAGAAATATTATCAACAGCTAACTGATGTCACCCCAGGCTGTCCTTATTTGTGTCATAAGAAACTATTTCCTCTTCTATCCTATACTATTGAGCACCCAGTTCTACACCAATATTTCCCTTAGTCTTCCAATAAAAATTTTTCTCCTGAGCACCTCGGTTTGTTTCGATAGCTGCTGACTACTTACGGTGGCGTTTGTCCACTTGCACATGGGGCTCTATGTTTACCAGGGATGGGCACAGGGGAGGAACCTCACCAGTTCCCTTTTATCTGTATATTTATTTATTTTTTAATACCCAAACAGTCATTTGCTTTGTTTTTTTGATGTGAAGGTACAATGAGCACTCCTGTTACTACTTAAAACACGTACAAGAAAAAATATTTTTCTGATTGTCTAAGCCAGCCAAACACACTTGCTGGTGATATATTGTGCCCCAATGGCTTTTTCTGATGAAAAGGCTCATGGCTTCTAGTGAAAGGCTATAGCTGCTTGTAGTGCAGTGATTAGCATATAAATGCTCATCTCTGTCATGGATGTGTATAATCATGAAATATGCTACCATCTAAGTAGGGACGCGCAGTAGACTGGGGTGCAGAACATTACAGCATCTTACAGGAATGTAACATTTATGGCTGAATAGTCTTTTTCCATATAAGCAGGTATAATAATTTCCCCCCAAATACTGTCAGGATAAACATTCTTAGACTTGGTCAAGGGCCAGAAAGAAGTACTTTTGCTGGTACATGAAGACAACCTTAGCAAGTCCCCCACTAGTATGAATATACTCTATGTATTTAGGCTTTAAAAATTGTAGCTCCTCAGACATATGAAGTGGTTTGGATATTTTTGTCTGGATTAAAGGATCAACTGACCAACAATGTAAGGATTTCCTTTTGAAATTTAGATTTTTTTAAAATTTTATTTTATTTATGTTATGTTAGTCAACATACAATACATCATTAGTTTTTGATGTAGTGTTCCATGATTCATAGTTTTCGTATAACACCCAGTGCTCCACGCAGTACGTGCCCTCCTTAATACCCATGAAATTTAGATTTCTAGAATGGAAAGAGGCTCTCATTTGCATCGTGCCCTAGGTTGCAGCCTGGGAATTGTGGGTGGTGTCTCATCTGTGATACAGCTGAATTATCTTGAAGGCAGGGTCTGTTTTGTTCACCATATCTGTGGTACCTGTGACTTTTATTTAAAAAAATTTTTTTTAAACATTTTATTTATTTGAGAGAGAGAGAGAGAGAAAGAGCATGCACATGAGTGAGGGTGGGGGGCAGAGGGAGAAGCAGACTCCCCACTGAGCAGGGAGGCCAAAGAGGGGTTCCATCCCAGGACCCTGGGATCATGACCTGAGCTGAAGGCAGATGCTTAACCAACTGAGCCACCCAGGCGCCCCAGTACCTGTGACTTTTAAATTAGCTATTCACTGAAAGAATTCATGGCTTAGTGAATTTTGTGAAGTAGATGCTGTTTATCTTTGAGGACCCTTCTTTCCCCTCTGTGCTTTCCACCATGAGCCTCTGAACTTGAGCTTCCTTGCCAAGTACACTTGTGCCTCCGTACACAGAGGTCCCCCGGTCCCCCTCTCCACCTTAGCTGCTTCTACTCATAGCATGCACACTCAGTGGTGCCTGTGCCATGGAGATTTGCAATTCACAAGGAGCAGAGACCCTACCATGAAAGAATGGGAGTCTGATAGGTAAACTTTCAGGCATCAGTCAGCCTGATATGCAGGTCCATGATGATGAATATTGGAGCTTTCCTAGAGCCCTAAAACCACACACATTTGTGGTCACTCAGTTGCTATATGTCCAGCATTGCCCTGTTGTGTTCATAAGACAGCTGAATTAAACTGTCTAAATGCAACACCATTTTTCAAATAACTATTTTCAATTATGGATAGAATTGAGTGTTTTAATATTATGTAGCATGGGGTAATCTGGGTATTTTCATGTACAACCTCTTTTACATACTTGACACTAGGTTGCTTCTTAATGAAGGGTCTCGTTTTTATTAGCAATATTAGTCCATGTCAGTACTGGGACCAGCATTCAAGCATTTATTAGTTCTCTCTAAGATGCTGCTAATAGCTGAGCCAAAATAAGCCATGATATTCTATTTTTGTATTAATTTGTTTCATAAAAATATCTTAGAATTAGATTCTGCCATAAGTAATACAGATTCCTAAATAGTGGCTTAAATAGAAGTTTGTTTCTCTCTTACATAAAAGAAGGCTAGATACAGTATTACAGAGTGCTTTGTCATCTCCATGAAATCACCTATGAGCCAGAATTCTGGCAATTTACTATTCCACCTAGCATGAAGCTCCCATACTCATGGTTTAAGACGGCTGCCGGAGATCCAGCCATCACAATCTCTTTTCGTGCAACAGAATGAAGGGACGAAGAAAGGTGCAAGTTCTCACTTAAAAATGCTTCTGGAATGTCCCAACATCATTTACATTTAAGTCACTGACCAGGACTCAGTCACACATCAAATTAACTGCTGCCTACATCACACTTCAGATAAGTCTGGGGAATGTAGTTTTCAGCTGTGCAGCAATGTTCTCAGCTAGAAATACAGATTGCACTACAAAAAGAGAAAGGCTATTAGGTGATGCATTCATTTTCTATTGCTGTGTAACAAATTCCCACAAATTTGGTGGCCTAAAACAATGCCCATTTATTATTGTGCAGTTTTTGTGGGTCAGAGTCCAGGCACAGCTTAACTGGGTTCTCTGCCCAGGATCTCACCGGCTGAAATCAGGTGTCAGATGGGCTTCATTCTCATATGGAGTCTCCACTAGGGAAGGATCTGCTTTGAGGCTCTCTTCGGTTGTGGGCAGAATTCATTTCCTTGTGGCAATTCATGGTTGCTTGCCTCTTCAAGCTGACAATAGAGAAGGTGCTGCTTTGTTCTCTAACTTCAGGGAAGGTCTGGATCCTCTTTAGAAGGTTTCATCTAGTTAGTTCAAGCCCACCCAGGATAATCTCACTTTTGATTAACTCAAAGTCAGTTGGTGATAGACCTGATAACATCTGCAGAATCCCTTTATCTTTGCCATATCCTGTTGCTTAGAAGCAAGTCACAGGTCCTGTCCACCCTCAAGGGGAAGGATTGCACACGGGGTGACTCACTGGGGATCACCCTGGGGTATGTCCACCACAGATAAGCAACTAATGACTGTTGCTACACACGTGTATATGATTCTTTTTTTTTTTTTCTACAATCTTCCATTAAATAGTGGCATGTCAGACCCAAAAAAAGAATTGCCTGAGAAATTACCTTATGGATTTATGCAAGATGTTTCAGCAATTCATTGCTGCATAAGCAAAATTTAACCACTGCCGATAAAACTAATGCTTATCATTTATTCAAGGTATTAGTTTGTCTTATAATTTTCCACCTGTGTTTGCAGTACTTTATAGTGTGAGTTCCTTTTTTGAATTTGTTACTTCAGTGAAATTAAAAACTATTTTTGCCATTTAATCATTATATTTTGTAAGTGCCGGTCCCTCATTCCATCCAAAAACTGTAATTAAAAACATGTCTCAATGTCAAAAGAACTTGAGAAACACTAGCCTTGGCAATATAGACGGATTCTTCAGTAGAGGTAAGGGTGGGTAGGAGTCCAACTCTGTCCATCAAAGGAAGTCTCTTAATGGCTCTTTCACTTAAAGAGGGTTATTTAATAAGACTGCTCCATCTGAAGCAATAAGACTGCCATTAAGAATAAGCAGTGTATCCATAGGTCTTCTGGCTCATGTCTCTACCTAACAAGAACATGTAATAATGAAGAATAAAAAGGCACCTGAGCTATGAATATAGATATTAAAAAGTTTGGATAGAAATGCTCATATGCTTACTCAATGGAGAGACTTTCTCAGAGGCTTTTCCATTTGTTTTATAATTCTATTAGTCTTAGTTATCTGGGTTCTTTGTTCTTAGGAGAGAAGTAATGGAAAGAGATGAGCTATTGCAGTTTGAGACCCCAAGAGTGCCACGAGGTGACCTCTCTGAGAAAGACAGAATAAATACAAAACAGAATCAGAAGTTCAAAAAGCACAGAATTGTGAGGCCATTTAGTTCAGGGACATATGGTAACGTGTTACTATAACCATTTTTATAAACTCTACATAGTTTACCAATAATCATCATGATGACCTTGGGTTATCCAAAGTACTGAATACCTTTTTGAAAGTTTCCAAAGATAAACTTTTTTTTCCTCCAAAATCCTTTCTCACAACGTTATACCAAAATGATGGCTATAAGGTGCATGACAGAGGAGCTTAACATAGTAAATCCTCAATGATGTTAGATATTATTCTCTATCACTATAACTATGGTCATGGCTATTGCTTTTTCCTGGCTTGTCCCAGCCAGACCTGATAATCCTCAGCCCTAAACTCATCCATTCTGTACCAGTGTATCCTGATTCCATTCTTAAGCCACAATTAACCCAGGAGTTTAATAGCAGTGTGGGGTTCATATTGCCCCAGCTAAGTACTCATACTCCTATTTTTGTAAATAAAAGTCTTTCAGGAAGATTACTCTGGGGCCAAACCACATTAACTTTGAGTGCCTTATGCACCCTCATTATTGGAGCTGCTTGGTGATTGAACACTTACTTTTCTAGGTATGTTACAGCTCCATGTGCAGGCATACGATTCAAGAAATAAGTGTGCAAGGACAATAGGTTGCTATGGAAGCTGGTATTACAATACCCAAAGTCATCTAGCTCTAGATGCTGGTGCATTAATGAGATGTTTTAGCAGTTAGCATGCCCTGGGAGTGTGCGTGAATGCAAGGCTATGTTCTCCTCTTAATACTTAACATAAGAATCTCATTTTCAGGTAGTTACTTTGTACATCACTATGTGAGATAAAACGAAGATGGATATTTTCATTATGCATCTTCTTCTTTTTTTTAAGGAAAGCAGATATTGCAAACATATCACTTTATTGTTCTTGTTATATATCCTGTGGGTTTAAGAATAACGGCTCCATTAGAGTTTTATGTATCTCCTGAACCAGGGAATGGTCACTTATTGGCAACAATCACATTCCCCACACCTACCTAATGGCTGGTGGCCCACACTGTAAATTAAATAGGAAACATAGAGCAAGCAGAAAATGTGGACCCCTGCTTTAGCTAATTTAAAAGGTGTTTCATAACATTAACCCTGCATGGAGAAATCCCTGCCAATTGCCATGGTACTATAGAAATATATGTAGAGTATGGATTTCAGTTTTGGGTGCTGCATTGTGAGACCATCATTAATTATCTGGATGGTGACCAGGGTAATGAAGGAAGTGGAAATCACACTGAATGACTGAATAAATGGTTGAAGGAAATAGGATGATTTTCCTAGGAGAAAGGGACATTTGAGAAGACTTAATAGCTATCTTTAAATATTTGAAGGTCTGTGGGAAGGAGTTGACATATTCTGTTTTAAGGGGTCATAATAAGAGCCATGGTTAGAAATTACTAGTGTTCAGGCTCAACATAAAAAAGAAGCTTTAAAATAATCAGAGCTCTCTGACAAAGGAATGGTCTACTCTTCAAAGAATCAGATGTTCCTTCTTTAGAAATGTTCGAGCAAGCCCTGATGAATGTGATTATAAATGGATTCACTGTATTGCAGGGTGAGTTGGACTAGATAATATCTTCAATGTCTTCGATCTCAGGATTCATCTGGTTCCCACATGTCTCTGATGTCTTGCTTTTGCATCATATCCTCCAGTGGGAGGTGCTTTGAGCAAAGAAATGGAGAGAGAGGGACACTAATACTTCATTCATTCACCAGCCATGATTGTGTGGCTGGCATGTGTAAGCACCTCTACTTGGGAGAGCTGCATGCAGGCCCTGGAGACTTGTTTTTATAGGTTGGTTCTATATCATGATATTGGAAGTTTGTTTTTTGTGCATTGTCTAATGGAAGAGAGATCAATGAAAGAATGAATGAAGATGACACCAAATGTCTCTTGGAGTTGTTCAGGCCAAGAAAGCTTTTGCTTTCTACCAGATAGTGCAGATTGACTGCTAGATCTAGCTCGGACTCACCTACTCTGTTTTATGACTCCCCACTTAGGTTCAGTCCGTGCACCAGGTTGATGGCATGGTCTATATAATCTTCAAAAAACAACAACAAACTGAAGTTGCAAAACATTTATGAATATATCCTTTTAGTTCTGGTAGCCTAATTTTAAACATTTTGTGGTGTAGGGTCAGTTTTGCTTTAATTGGAAAGTCGATTCCAGTGTGCATTTCCTGGTGGGCTTCCAGAACTGAGAGTGTCAGAGAGCAATTGTGCAAGAAGATAGTACAGCCAAGTCCCTCTGCTCTAGCAACTGAGTAGGTTTGCTATTTAGTAGGTGCAACTTCACTGTGTTCTCACGCTAAATGTTCTGTGGGTACCTACTGAATGTTAATTGGCCGAAGTGATTTGTTCAGAGGCTACTTCCGTGTTCAAGTTCAGATTTACTCACACATAATCAGCTTATCAATTTTTCTATTTGGGTTCCATAAAGGCTCCCTCTAGGATGGCATAGCAATCAGGAAACGGGATTGAATTATGGTTATGTGTTCCAGTCCTCATCTTTTGGCTTATTATTGGAAATTGTAAGAATTTCTGGGGGGCATCACATAAATCAGCCTACAAAATTTTCTTAAATTCACTTCAACTTTGAAAGCACAACGTATTTTACACAGAACATTTGGGAGCTGGAGAAGCTACAAAATAGCAAAAATTAGTAAATTTAAACTTAGCAGTAAAAGTTAGACAGTCTCTGCTCAGGTTTTAGAAGAAATGGATATACATTGAGAGTTACTAGGAGAAATATGTTGAACAGAAGGAAGCTCGAATGAAACCAAGAGCAGCCCCATATTCTCACCACTCATTTTGAATGGAAGGGAAAGGAAGCAAGAAATAGGTTGATGCCTTGTATGTTTGGTCATTCTGTTGGCAGAGGCATGAGAAAAAGGCTGACTTTGCTCTGTCCATTCCTTTTAACTGACTGCATAGCCCAGGAAGCCATAGATACCACGTGGGAACGACATGTTGAAAGTGTTCTTGGTCCTTGTCAGGAAGAAGGAAGTGTGGCAGAGAAAACTTTTCTAGCGTGTGTTACTTGAACCTAGGCTGCATTTCTGACCCCAGTGGGGTATTTTTTCTTCCTCAGAACTGCCAGAGTCTGTCTTTGTGGGTTGACTATAGGCAGCTTGTTGTAGTTGTCCAAACCAAAGTCAGCTTATGTCAATCCATCTCATTTTCAGCTTTGTGTAAAGCTATTCCCTTTATTATTTTGACACACATTCTTAGATTAGATCCATATGTTTATTAATTCTAAGAGAAATCCATTGGAAATCAGATCTGGGCAATTTATGACTCCTCAAACCCTGGAAAGATTATGGAAATCTTTTAATAATATAATACAGTATGCAGTTATTCTAAAAATTTTTGCTCACTTATCTTCATAATCATAAATTATTTCATACCTAATTACAAATAGGCAGACTGAATAATTGTCTTCAATGAGGGATGTTTGACACTGAGAAAATACAGCCTTATTTTATAAACCTTTTAATGTTCAGACTATAAATATGTCACCACTAAGGAGTACTGCATCTTTAAGTGTATTAAAGTCACTCTTGTGTAACCAAACATAATGGGATTTTTAAATGAATTATAACTAAAGTAGTTAACAAACAACTTTTTAAACTTTTAACATGTGTACAGCTATTTGAAATTGTCCTTTTCATATTAAATGCCCCAGCATATATTCTATTCATAGCATTTGGCAAAAAAGTTATATTGGTAGAAGCTTTTCCAAGATATAGATTTAATAGAAAAAAATAATTTGATAGGAAATTTGATACATGGTCTCCCTTTGTATGCACAGGGAATCACATCAATGAGTTCTTGGAGTGCTGGTTGGGTTTGGGAGGGTTTTGGAGCAAGAGCAGTGCACGTGCATTTAATTTAGCAAGAGGATTGTCTATGTGTGCTCTCCTGCCTGGGATGTGGAGTATTGAAGCTATAAAAACATGAACTCTTTCCTTCTGTTTGAGATCTCAATTCACACCATGGATGGGCTGGCCAGCCCTTGGAAAGTAAGAGTTTACACATTTATCTAGTTTTCATTTATGTCCTATGTATCTTATTTCATAATTCTTATGACAGATTGGAATGACTGGTTTATATAAGTCTTTGGTTGCTATTGAGATTGGTTTCTAAATTTTAAGAGGGAAAGATTTTTATCTATTTCGGTCACCACTGCATCCTAGGAAATAGTAGGAGTTCAAGGAAGTTTTTGTTTTTGTTTTTGTTTTTTTCTGAGGGAAGAAGGAAGCACTTGTTGAAGTCTTGCTTCTTGGAGTTTGGAAGTATAAGGGTAAGCAAAAAGCCTTTGTTTTTGAAAAACCTACTCTTTAGAAGAGAGAATGGTTCCAACAACTCACAAATCTGGAGAGATTAAAAGAGAAATGCTGTTAATCAAAGCGTCATTTTCTGTTGCTTTGGTGTTTAACGGGCAGTGATGTGACTTAGTATAAGACAGACAGAGTGTCTGAGGACAGTGTTGTTGGCCTGGTGGCTTCAGGGCTATGTTGAATAATACTGGGACCTGATTCAAGCATGGGCAGAAAGACCTACAATTGCAAATTTATGGGAAACCACTGCACTGGAGAGTTCTTTCGATAATGGAGCAAGGGCAGTGCCTCCATCTGAAGACAGACATCGTATTCACCAATTCCATCAAGACTTGTTGAGGTGGCACAGTCTTTGCAAGTGGCATGAGGGACAGTACAAATGATCCTACTATGGAATCTTTCTGTAGTATCTGAGCCCTACTCTCAGAACAGAAAGTTTTCTATCAAATTCATTGTAAAATCAGTCACCAAGGTCCCTGGTATGTGCCCTTCTAGGTTTAATGTATTCCAAACCCAAACTGGAGACTGGTTATAATCTATGTGGATTCTGGGCCAGACAAGAACAAATTGTTGAATGTGGGCAGTCTACAGGTCTCAGCTGTGATTCCCATGAGCTAATGAAAGCTCAAGTCTAAAATAAATGAGTCAGTACTATGTCCTTAAGCACTATTCTGCTCCAACAATGAGAAAAAATCTGCTACATGAAGCAAAACCTTTGTCACTAGGAACTTAGTACAACAATTTGAATAGAAAAAAAAATATCTCCTTTTCTGTACTTTCTCTCATGATTCTCTAAATTCAGAGTATAAGTGTGGGTAGCTAGTAAATACATCTACAAGGTGGTTGGTGATAACACAACTCCCAGCCAAGGGAGGAAATTGTAACTGAAGTAAAGCAGAAGGACTTAAGTTGTCTCTCCCCCTCCTCTGTCCCTTGTAGTTAAATAAAAGCCAGATATTTCTTATTGGCCAATGGTGTCTCCTTCTCATCATAACCATCAGGAAATATAAAGCTGAGATGGACTGAGCCTCATGCTTTTCACTTCATCTTTCTGATATTACTTTTGGGAGTGTGGTTTGCTGAGAATAAAACGCATCGTTTGGCCCCCATGGTGGTGGGAGAGAGTGCTCCATTCCTGCCATCTGACAACCTAGGTTGTTAGCATGGATTAAAGAAAGATTATACAACAGAGCAGAGCTAAACAAGCAGGGAAGGTGGTGCTAGACAGGATGGTCTTGTGCTGCCGTATTTCAAAGAAGGGCTCCATAGGGACATTTCTTTATTCAAGGGAGTTTTGCTAAAAAATATGCACTTTCCTTTTTCCTCCCATCAACTTTGTCGTCTTATCTCACCTACTCATTCCCAATAAAGTTGACTGCTGCCGCTATGCTTCAGAAAAAGTTAGAGACCTCTGTAGACTTCTCCTTTTGCCTTATTTATGATAGCAAGAGCCCAAACAGAGGCTGTCAGACTTATCAGTGAAAAGTCAAGAAGGGTTTATTTTAAGCTGTGAAGAATGCAAAAGTCTTTAATTTTTTTTTTTTTTTATTTAAGCACTGAGTATTTTCCTTCTTCCCAAACTCAATGGATAAGAAGTGATGTGAATGGAATTCAGTGGATCAGTAGGGGTGAGCACACCAGAAGAATAAGTTGTACCAGCTATTATCATTTTTATATGTTTGTGCACACAAGCCCACTCAGAAAAAGAAGCATATAAATCGTGACAGCAAAGACTTCCATAATAATTCTGAGCCCATGGGTAAGTCATAGAAGGCTCCTATTGGCTTGCATATTTGACTTAAAGTTGATGATGTGTATTTTTCCTAATGCACCATATACTGAAGTTTTAACAAGAAAAAGTCTGGCAAGGAGGTACAATTGGGTTCCATGGAAGGCCTCCATTGTTCTATGGGAACCTTGGCACAAAAGATGTCACATGTGTCTTCTCTTTCCCGAGTACATGGTGTGAAGGGCAAGTTACCTCATTCTTCTCTACCAAATCCTTATCTCTGTGAAATGGGAATCTCTGGGGCATAGTGATGAACATTGAGTCAGTGAAACAAACTTCCTTTACTCCTGACAGTGTAGTATCGGAGTCAGGAGCATGAAATCTAAATCCGGAGTGCTGGCTCCAAATCCCTGGCTTTGCCATTTACAAGCAGCCAGCCAGGAGCACCTGTAAGGTGAGGGATAATGATAGAGAGTATCTGGAACAAAGTAAGCAACCTATGACTAATTGTCATTGATGTTATTGATATTCTTATCATTCACTTGTTCATGCATTTCTAAATTCAGTAAATATTCACTGAGTGCCAGCTACAGGCAAGGCCCTATGCTAAGACTTAATCTCTACCAGTAGAAATAAGTACAGCATCTCTTTCTTGGAGATTCCAATCTGGTATGAGGGGGCAATGTATAGGAAAGAATATTTTAATGATAACTTCAGATTGTTACAAGTGTTAGTGATAAGTTATAGGTGTAATGAGGAGATAAGATAGGGTAACTTTGGAGTGTAAGTGGTGGGCATTTCTTTGAATTGGGGTGCAGCTTAGGCCCCTTCCAAAGCCTGAGGCCTGTTTTAATATGCAGTGGTGTACTCTTCTTCTCAAAGGGGTTCCCCTGAGTTGTATAAGCCTCACAAAATCTGGATATGCCTCTGCTGAGCGGTGATAAATGACAAAGCACTTTACTATATAGTAAGAAGGGTCGATCCATGTCCAGACCCAGGGTGAGTGTCTTCCAGGTAGAGGGGGCCACATGAGCAAAGCTCTACAAAGAGCTCTACAAGCTTGAGGGGCATCAAAAAGGCTGGTAGGGCCAGGGTGTAGTGAGGGAGGTCAGAGAGTGGACAGGGGTCAGATCCTACAGAGACTTGTCAACCAAGTTGACAAACTTGGAGTTTGCTTAGGCTGGTGCTATGAGTTGAACTGTATCACCTCCACCTCAAAAGAAAAAAAGATACGTTGAAATCCTAACGCCCCAGTACCTCAGAATGTGACCTTATTTGGAAATAGAGTCTTTACAGATAGTATTGAGTTAACATGAGGATATTAGGGTGGGCCCTAAATCAAAATGACTTGTGTCCTTAGAAAAAGGGGAAATTTGGACCCAGAGATAGGTGTGAATAGATGGAGGATGAGTGAAGTCATGGTGAGGACAGCACACGAAGACAGAGGGTTGGAGAGTTGAATCTACACGCCAAGAAATGCCAAAAAATTCCAGCAGCTAGAAGAGGGAAGGAAAGATTCCCCTATAGGTTTTAGAGGGAGCAGGACCCTCCCAACACCTTGACTTCAGACTTCTAGCCTCCAGAACTGTGAGACAATACATTTCTGTCATTTTAAGCCACCTAGTTTGGGGTGCTTTGTTCTTGCAGCTAAAGGAAACAAATATAGATGGGAAGGCATTAGAGCTTTAAGCCAGTGAGTGACAAAATTATTTATATATATATATATATATATATATATTTAATTTATTTATTTGACAGAGAGAGAGAGAGAGAGAGAACACAAACAGGGAAAGCTGCTGAGAGAAAGGGAGAAACAGGCTCCCCACTGAGCAAGGAGTCTGATGTGGGATTCGATCCCAGGACCCAGGGATGATGACCTGAGCTAAAGGCAGACACTTAACGACTGAGCCACCCAGGTGCCCCTTCACAACTTATATTTTTATAAGATGACTTTGTAAAGAGTACATTGCAAGTGAGCAGAAGGAGGGAGACCAGACTGCGACTTTTAGGGACCTAGGTCTTAGATGATGTAAGTAGGGACTGTGGGGATAGAGAGAAGGAGATGGATCTTGGATGAACTTTGTCAATCAATACATGGAATTTGCTAGTGGATTGGATGTGTAGAATAGAGAAAGAAAGCTCAAGGATGATAGAGTCCCTGAGAGTTCCTCTCCATCTTACCTATAACGTGGCCTGTCTTTTCGCTGAAAAATATTCATAGTGCCTCTGAAATCCTTGCTCACCAATTTCATGGCACCATTTCACTTAACAATCTCTCTTGTTTATTAACTTTAATGGTGTTGTAGCATTTAGTTACCATGCTATGAGGGTAGCTATTATGCCAGATGGTTCCACAAATAATTATCTTCGTTCTTCCATGAGTGCTCTATTTATTTTCCTGATTATTAGTGCATTTTTGAACCCATTAAAGCCCTAAAGCTCTACCAATAGGCACCTAAATAAGGCCCCATCATCCTGAAGAAGAAGAATTTAGTATGTGGTAGTTGAGCTGCTAAACTCTCCCCAGCTACACTACTGTTTCATTCATTGAGAATTTAACGGAGGAGAAAATCAGAATGTATTGATTTCATCTTATGCCCCTTGGAGGAGGCATTCCAAGTTGTTTTTATGATGTTTTGAAACACACATGACAGCGCCTCTTAAAGTATTTGAGGAAGCTCAAATATGCTGGGTGAGCCCACGGGCAGCTTTCACCTGGAGTCTGGCTCTATGTTGATGTAAAGCCCTTTATTAGGGCCTGGAGGCATGAGAGATAGGACAGATTTTCTCTGCTGGGAAGTGCATGTCCTCAGACTATAGACCACAGGTCAGATTCGAATATCGCGTTTTCCATGCTGACTCCAAGGATTGCACCCTAACTCTGTTGAAACCTGGGTCCATTTGCTCATAACTCCATTTTACAGTTTTGTAGGTGAAAAATTCACCAGAAATAGTCCCTTCTGGTTTTAAATCCCCCTAAGCCTGCTGCCAGACACCTCTTCCCTTCTCCCCTTCCTTCCTCCCACAACCTTTGCTTTTCTCTCCTCTCTCTTCCTATTAACTTAGATCAGGAGGGCATACATTTCGGGAGTTATGGGTAGTGAAGATTGCAGAACCTTGCTCAAGCAGTCATGTTCTAATGATGAGTGTGTGTCAAGTGGTCATAAGTCAAATTGAGTATGTGTTTGGAGGCAAAGACACATCGTTGGAATGGGGCACAGGATGGGAGTAGCTGGACGGATGGGAGTAGCTGGGTTTTACTTCTGACTTTGACAACCTCTCTGACCTTTAGATTCTTTATCCATGAAACATATGGATAATGATCCACATAGTGAAGGTCAGATGAAGTAATATATGTGAAGGACGTTATAAGCTCTGAAGTGCTAGATATATGTGAGGTAGGAATGTCTAAAATAAAATAAGGAAGATCTCCATGTACTGACCTAGAAAGAATGGCAGGACTTACTGTTAAGTACAACAAAACAAAACAGTATGTATGGTGTGATGCACATTTATGCAAATTTGTATACAATCAAAACACACCTTAAGAAAAATGTGTGTGTTTGTGTTCACAGATGATTGTCAGTGTATAGAAAATTGATGGGATGGGTGGTGATGTCCACACAGTAGACACAGTTCTCTGTGAGGAAGGAACAGGCTGGAGGTGGCTAAGGAGAGATTGCCACATATTGTACCCCCATATTGTAAAATAAGAATGTTTTCTGTGTTACTATATTTACTGCAGTAATATAGTTGTACAATATTACTAGTATTAGTAGAAGTAATGTAGTACTTCTGTAGAAATACAATAAAACCAAATAAAGCCTTTTTAAGTTAAAAAAATTACTGTTAAAAAAACTATGGTTAGCAGCAGAGGTCATGACACTAAAACTCCTCTTTTGCTATTTATCTGAGTCACATTTTTCATTCATCTTCTCAGTCAGCAATAAATACTTACTCAGTACTTGTAAGTTATACTCTGTGCTAGGCACTGGGCCTCCCGTAATAAAACGTCCTCCCTACAGTTGGCATTATTTACAATGTTTAAGTACTGGGGAGGTCCTGGCTTATAAAGGGAGCAACTGTAAGATTGTAGGATCCCCAGTAGGATAAAGGTAGAATTATATTGAAAGACAAAGAATTCCGGCAGACTCTCTGGGTGACCTACTCAGTATTCATTTCAACTCAAATATAAAGAAGGTCTCAATTTTGTCCAGGCAGTACTGTGCCCAGCCTCAGGAGGTGGGTCATGACTGGTCCAAGTTTACATGAGATCCTGTTGTTTCTTGCTCCCCTTCTAGCTGGGAGTGTCCATGTGACCTGGGCTAGCCAGGTAGTTCCTAGAGAAGCTTTTGCTTTCCTAAACCAAAGGAACAAACAGACCTGGTGTCTCTCCTTCTCCCTCTTCCTGCTGGGATGTCAATATGAAGGTTGGAGGTGCAGCGACTATCTTGCTGTCATAAAAGAAAGATCCAGAGGAAAGCACAAGTGTGGGCTTTAACACTGTTGGAATCACTAAATCAGTGTCATCAACACTCTATCTCCAAACTCCTTGTCATGTGAGAAAGTAAACTGTTTAAGAGGGACTGTCTGTTAATTGCAACTAAATGCATTCCTAATCGATATAGGAATGCATTAAAAATATCACACTTGAGTATGATTAAAAAAAATAGTAATTGCACAGCACATTTAAACCCAACTTTGAACATAAGCAATCTCCCAATGAATCTGGTAAACTTTTGTAGAATACTAATGTGAAACCTAAGTTTGGACGATGTCTTTGGCAGGGAGTTGGGAGCCAGAGGGACATAATGCTCAGACCTTGCTATGGTGCTAGGATAAATTCTGGTTGTACATGCATGGAACCGTGTGGAAGAATGAGGCTGTGGGTAGGAACCCAGAGGGGCTGTCTGCTGTGGTTGTATTTAGTATGATTGCTAAATATTTTCCATTCCCCTATTTACAGGTAGGGTTGCCAGATTTAAAACACAAAAATATAGGATGCACAGTTAAATTTGAATTTCAGACAATATGATAAGTAATTTGGGGTAGAAATATGTCCCATGCCATATTTGGGACCTTTGTTCATGACAAAGCCACACAGATATGTCAAATTAAGTGAGCGAATGAGATTGAAATAGGACCTTTGGTCTCCAAAAGTAGGTTATCCTGCTTGTCAGTTAGTTTTTCCAGAAGAGTTTGTTCCCTTCTCTCGGCATGTGTGCTGTTGATTTTTTTTCATCATCTGTGCTTTCTCTGTATGTATTTAAAGATTAAAAAAAAAGAAAGTGAGTCATGACACATTAGACTCACTTAGACCTGCTGTGGATTCTCTGGCATGTTTTCTTCGATTTGCTCTGGAAACCTGGGTAGGGGCTGGAAGCAGAGAGAGGGGAAAGCAGGAGCCACCCCAGAGGGACGGGCAGAGATGGGGCTGGCTCGGCCCCATACTTCGAATCAGACCCGGCCACATGTCACCACTCTTGTGCAGGGCAACTGGCGGCACATAGTGGAAATTAAATGCCATTGTAGTTATCAGACGAGTCACCCATCAGCGCGGTGCCTGATGCAGTTTGGCTCCCCAGACCCTCTCCCATAAATCTCCGCCTAAATTAGAACGAGAAGAGATATTCGGCTTCAGATTTCTGCCAGGCTTTCATTAATCCTCTAGACACTGGCGGGATCTGTCTCGCCTTCTTTTCTTTGCCAGCGAAATGACACTTAACAAAGAAGGTACCTCCGAACACGCTGGTACATCCCTGACAAACTTTCATAAATATGCCCAGCTGTTTCTGCAGTCTCGGCTCCGTGTAGCCTGCAAATGACTGATTAATTTGCACACAGCTGCTACAGATTCTAGGGAGACAAGCTCCTGAAAACATTCAGTGGTGCTGGTATGAAGCCTCTAATTTCCTTAAGTGAAAAGTTTCTAAAGCTGTTTAAATTGTCTGAGGAGGCTGCAGAGGTAGGACTCCTGGGCTTCCTCCTGGCTTGTCTGACAGCCTCACAGTTGTGCAGAAAAATCCGCTTAACTGTTGAATGCGTGTATTGCCCGATAGTCTCAGAGCCGCCAAGCCTCTGCTTAGCATTTTTTCTCGAAGGATTATTGGACACCTATGTCGAGCAAGGCACTGAAGGAGACAGGGCACTGTTGCTGATAGGGCACTGTTGCCGATGGGACCCTGACCTTTAAAGTTGAATAGACCCAGATATAAACTCTACTTCCCTGCTTAACTTGAGCCTTGGGCCATGTCCTTATCTGTAAGAACTGAGTCTATATCAAAAGGCCCCTGGGAATGAGATAATGTTTTTAACGGGAATGATATAAAGTGTTTTCCTAGCCTTTCTCCTACGCACTGCCTAAGGGAAATTTTGGGCCCTCTTGGCTGCTTTGTTTGTGCAAGTGGGGATAACAGATGGAGAAGGCAGTTCGGAAAGGTCTAGAAGACCATCTGCAATGACACGGGTAAGGCCAGAGATATACTCCTGGAAGTGACTTGTAATTGTAGACAGAGGAGAGGAAGAGGCAGGGTGCCAGAACTGACTGATGTCTGAGAAAGATTTTGGAAACTGGGAGGAGAGAGGGCTGATGAATATCTCCTGTGCTCTGCTCTGTGACATATGGGGAAAGAGAAGGGGAGGAAGGAAAGAAAACGTGTTGCTGTGGGTTATAGAGCAATCTTTCTGGAGTTGTTCAATGCTGTTTGGATGTTGGAGCCACTGATGAGTTGTGGGTGTGGAAATGCTTTACCATCATTCCCAGGCAGGGTGGAAGATGGGCTGGGGAAGGGGAGCTGGGCAGGAGGTGGGATATCAGAAGGATAGACTAGACCAGACCAGAGCAGACCAGACTAGGTGAGGGAGGCAATGAGCACTTTCTAGGGACAGAGTTGTCTATAAGGTCTTCAGCTGTATCCCGAGACGGTGGATCATGAATAGAATTGGGTCTTTCTTCTTACGAGTCTCCTAATCTAGGATATTTTCCCCATGCCTCCCTACCAGGCCACATTTATCTCCTTTAATATCCAACACAGTCTCTTCCACCTCCTACGTCTCCCCACCATGCTCAGCTCCATCATTTCTGAAGTTCAGATTTTGGACTCACGGTCTGTTCTACTGTCTTCATACCAAGCCATACTGTTGAACTATTTCCTGAGCCTCGCTTTTCTTTCCAATTAGATCGTGAGCTCCTGGAAGGCAGTTGTCCTGTAACTCTTTTTCTTTTATCCTTGGTGCTAAGCACTGAGGAAAACAAATAAATAGCTATGGGATTGGACCTTGTTGGGTTTCAGGGTGTACCATGCATGATGACCACTACAATACTATGTCTTAGAAAAATAAGATACATCCAGATAAGTGTTGAATTTTCCATGAAAATGGAAATCACCCTGCATTATCTTTGAAGATAAATCAACTTAATATAAATCCATAACAGGAACTTGTAATTGTTCTATTGCTGAGCTAAGCAATGACCCCTTCTAGAAGCAGGTAAAAGAACAAGCAAGTCACTGTTTGGACACACCCATGTGTGAATAGCTCCTTTTAAAATTGTGGTCTTATCCAAAGAGGCTTTAATTTATTAGTACAGATGGTTTAGGTGGTTCTGTATTTATTGAATTTCTACAATCTCATTTCTCCAAAAATCCTGAAATGATGTCTAGAGAAGACTGAATCTTCGTTTAAACAAGATCTGTTGTTGTTCTTGTTTGATTGTACAGGTTGAGGCAAGGGAACAGAGTCCCTAAATAGCAGAAATCAAAAGCCCTATATGTCCCAAGAGTCACAAAGGTGAGGTCTATGTTGACAGTGACAAAGAGAAAATGCAGAGGAGGAGGAATGTGTAAGAGAAAACAAACAGCTCATTTGGCAATCATCGGGAGATTTGATTTGTGTATGCTTTTCAAGAAATGAATTCAGAGAACTTAAAAAAAAAAAAAAAGACATTCCAATAGTGAGGTTGGTGCCTGGCAAACAATCATTTCTCCGGTTTCATGCAGACAAACCGAGATCCAAAAACATGAAGACCATTTGAAAATAATCAGTTAAATAACCCTGCTTTGGTCACTGAGAGAATTTGGCTTGAAGAATATTTATCGTGTAAAAACTTACAAGATCTATACATGAGGGAAGGTCTAGTCCTATAACAAAGGAGCTATTTGCTTTACAGAAGGATTTTTCCAAAGTTCCTTTAAAAACCAAAACAGCCAGTGCACATGAATTCCGATTTGGTTTTTGGATATTTGATTTACCCACAATTTTTCAAGAACTCTGCAATTGCATAAAAACATATTGAAATGGAGGCAAAGCCAGGCCAGTTCAGTTTCAATTTGAATTAGAAGTGGCCCAAGTGTTTGAAGGGTGCTATTTCTTCCAGATCAGCTTATACTTAACTTTATTTCCTTACAAAATGGAAAAAAAATTTTTTTTTTGATTTTGTGTGACTTTCCATCACAGATATATATTCTTAGGTGTGATTCAGCTTTATCTCCTATTTTCTTATCTGCCTAAGAAGATGCAGTTGTTCAAAACCAATTTACTTGCTAATTCTTCCCTCTGTCATCTTTGTAATTATTTCCGATAGGCCTTAGCTAAACAATTCTTTCTCCATCATGTGGTTTCATCTCAGCTGAAAGTTTGTGTCCGCAGAGTCTGTTGTTATGGCAACAGCTGGGCTGTTACCAGCTCGATATTATGGTTTTACTGCAAGAAAAGGAAAAGAAAAATGAGCAAGGGTGGAGGGGAACATTTGGCCATTTCCACATATCTGTTTTTAAGTAATTGATCTTACCTCCTTTGTCATAGTTAATTTTTTTGCATAATTCTCTCCTTTCAAGGACCTTGAGTTCTACTAAATGAGTCATCTTATGCACATTGATAATCTAATTAATATTTATTGAGAAGGGACCATGAGGTGTGGTCTAGCATAGGCATAATGATTCATTGATTTGGGCAAGCATTCCATAAATATGTATTGAGCCACTACCCTGTTCCAGGTAAGGTTTTAGGGGCTGGCCCCGCAATGAGTATATCAGACAATGGCATGGCTGTCCTAGAGCCTACATTCTCTTGGAAGAGACAGGCAGTGAACAAGTAAAGGCATACATGTGATGCATTCAGATGATTACATGTGGTGTGAATAAGATAAAATAGCACAGTATGACAGAGAGATGGGGGAGCATTGGAGAGGGCTCTCAGGGGAAGTCTGAGACCTGACACTGGAACTGACGTCTGAATGATGAAGAGTGGAACATGTGAACATAGTGGGAGAAGGCTTTCCAGGCAGAGGGAACAGCAAGTGCATGAAATTGCTTGAAATTTTTTAAAGGAGAAAAATGCCCAAAGAGTCTGGAAGGTGGTGAGCTAGGGAATGGAGAGCAGGAGGGGAGATCTCGGAGGTAATCAGGGGTCTAGTGATCGGTGGTGATAGGAGGGTCAGCTTCATGGGTGAATGACCCATACAGTCAGTCACTCAGGACTTCGTGATCTGACTTAATGCTATGCTGTTTCTGTCTTGAAGTTCTTAATGATTTTACCTTCGAACCTGTGTTTCTTAGGTGAAATCTAATGAGACAATGGATCATGTGTGTGAGCAGAGGCGGTATGTGTCTGTCTGCTGTTCCTTACCAGTCACTTGCATATAGCGTTTGTGATGACCCATGAACACAGAATTCCAGCAGACCCCCCGTGTGTGGGAGTTCAGCAAGGCTCCAAGTGAGTACAAGTTAAATGTGTTATATCAACAACTCAGTAAGTGGGGCACTAACAGCCCAGAGCGGCCATGCACTCTGAACCAGAATTCTCCTTGAACACAGAAGGAAGGCAGTGGCATTCTAGGAAACACTAAGGATCAAAGAACCATATCCTATCCTTTCTCACTCATGTTTCTTCCCTGTACTGCCCAATTACTGCCACTGAAAGTCATGAACAGGAACAGGAGGAAAAGGAAAGATAGAGCAACTCATTTTCCTTTCAGTCATTCCTTACTCACCAGTAAGCCAAAGGTAGATAGTGTCGGTAGAACGTGTGGTATCTAGAAGTGGGAAATAAAGACAGTTAAGTTAGTTTTGTGCAGAATTTCCACTCTCCTGGTAAGAAGGAAATACATATACATGTGCGAGTTACTGACTACAGATTGTGTAATGTCTGTGATTTCACATGCCAATTACATGCACTTACATATCCATCTAATACTGGCATTGCATAATGTAAAGATGAACAGTAAAATTCATGCCCAGTAATTTAAAATTTCATGTTCCTTTACTGAGAATGACATTAAGTAGCAAATAGAAAAAAATCATGACACATTGAGAGATTGTGGAAGAAAGGAAAAAAGCCTTATATTTTAGTGCATTGAACAACACACTTTTCTTCCTGCTTTTTTGAACAAGGGGTGTCTTAGTTTATCCAGGCTCTACCAGAATACCATGGACTGAGTGAAGCCACTCATAAATTTATTGCCCACAGTTTTGGAGGCTGGGAAATTCGGTATCTGGTGAGGACCCTCTTCCTGGTTCATGGACAGCATCTCTTTGCTGTGTCCTCACATGATGGAAGGGGTGAGAAACCTCTCTGGGACAGAGCCTAATCACCTCCAAAAGCCCCACCTCCTAATACCATCCCCTTGGGGGTTAGGATTTCAACATATGAATTCTGTCAGTTCCTAACAAGGGGCCCTCCATTTTCATTTTTCACTTCATTTTCACTTTTCATTTCAATTTTCATTCCACATATTAAGTGGCCAACCCTGGTGATAACATAAGTCACATGACAACAGATATTATTACCTATTGGAACTTGGGGAAATTACTTTGCATTTCCACGCCTTGATTTTCTCCCCTTTGTCATGCAGATAAGAATACCCCATGAATGGGGTTGTGATGAAGTTCATTTCAGAAGATGCCGTACATCTGTCACTGGGCAGTTTTTTATATTCGGCAAGCATTCAATAAATAGCAATGCAGGGCCCATAAACAGACCCTGTAGAATAAGATATGAGGTTCTGTGTGGATATGAATTATCTTAGCGTTGTAGAGATAGGAAAGGTCTTCTCAGTGAAACAATTTCTATATCTCCATAGAGAAATTCTTGCTTTACAGGAACTTGGGAGGGAGCACACTGCTAATTTATCCCATAATACCTTGGCTTCAGGAAAGCATTTGACAAATTATTTTATGTTCTTTTCTGGAGAAGGAGAAACACAGGCTAGATGGTAAATCTGATAGATTTGTGTCAGTTCAGTAACTTTACTCAGAGAGTTTGATTAATGGATTATGGTAGCCTGGAGAGTGGATTCCAGCGATATGCCAGAGAACTTTGTTGTTGGCTCTGTCCTATTTAATATTTAATTCATGGCTTCATGGAGGACACATCAAGCATGATTACCAAATATGTGACCGATGCAACGTTAGAAGGAAGAGATAAAGCTTTTGTGACTAATGAACGATTCAAACATATTTTCATAGACTGGCATCATGAACCAAATCCAATAGGATGAATTTAACATATGGTTTAAGTTAGTTAAAAGTAAAATCAGAGGATAGACCATCCTAGGCTTACAAGAATATAAACTGTGACAAAGGGCTAAGGCTCAGAACTGTCTGTGAGTTATTCATTAATGCATGTATTTTTGCTTAACAGCTAAAGCACCAGTCAACATGCTGGTTGCTGTGAGGACTATATGAAGGTGCTAGAAACAGGGAGTATAATATTGAACATGGCAGTTACAGCACAACTCAGCCATGGAAGTGATTGAGGAGGGCAGGCAATGCAGATGACAACCAAACATGAACTTCATTCATTATTTTATTTGAATCACATGATCATAGACTTATTATATAGTCCTATTAAATATGGGGACCAAATATGGGAATATTTGGAAAGAATATTGCAAGGTGCATCCAGAGGAGGGTACTATGAATAATAAAAAATTTAAAACTCTGTCACATGAGGAATGAATGGCCAGTTGAGGGTTTCCTATTGCTATTACCATTGTAATTGATGATACCTTATTATATAAAGTAAAACCAAATCAAAAAGAATCTCTGAGTCAGCTAATTTTGCATATTTAGCCTGGAAAAAGCACTTGGGAAATGCTCAATTGCTATCTTTAAATATTTAACAGACTTTTATGTGGAAAATAAAATTACACTGTCTCTGTGTTGAATCTTATTTAGAATTAAGACAAATGAGTGGACATCATAGGAAGATGGATTTTGGCTCAATGTACAGAGAGCCTTTCTGCTGAGAGTTGATCTTTCCATAATTGGGGTTGTCCTTTTTGGGCCTGAATGACCATTTTTCAGGCATGATGCTGAATTAAAGATTGAACCATACAGCTTCTGTGGTTGTTTCCTACACTAAGATTCCATCATGTTGTTATGGAATTTAACGCAATTCGACAACCATTTTGGCCCCTCTTATGTGGCGGCCACTTCACTGGGCAATCCAGAAGTTATGCAAACACTCAAAAAGACAGTCTGCCTTCACCAGATGTACTATTGTCTACATAACTGACCAAGAATATTTAACCAAGAGAGCTATCCTAAAGACATTCAACTTGAGTTAAAATTTGAATGAAGCAAGGATTTCAGTTTTCAGAAATAACTGGGGAAAATGACAGAATAGAGAAATGTCGAGGTATAACAGTAGATACTTAACTTTACCAAGGATGGAGGTAGGTCATGAGTTGTCTACCACAAACTCAGTTGCAAGTAAAGTTAAAAAAAAAGATTTTAAAATATGTATTTCCACATGTCATGATGGGTACATTGAGGGGATGCAGAGGGGACAGGAACTGTGAACTTGGCTTTGGGGATGTTGTCTTGCAGATGTGCCCAGTACTTACCACATCCTCACCCCTGTCTGAGTGGTTCCTTGCACACAGGTCACCATTCTTGGGACCACATGACCCTGGCATCCCAGCCATGGCTAATGGGAATGAGGACAAGTGCAATGGGGGAGCCAGTGTGGTCTAGATGCGGGTTGGTGTGAGAGCTGCAGTCAGCATGGGAAATGAGCCACTGGCCCCAACACATGTTTTTCTCTTTGCAAGTGTGAATATGAAACATGCAAAGGAGCCAGCCCAGCAGGATTTGGCAGAAACCAGGACACATGCAGAGGAACGGCAGAGAACAGATTCCATGAGGTAGCAGAAGCATTGGCATGAAGACAGTGAGAGCAGAGAGCCAATGGAGCTAGGCAGGAGCAGCTGAGGTGGAGTAAGCAGTAGGTCATGTGTATGATGCCAGAGCACTAGATGCCCAGGCAATGGGTGCCAGGTACACAGAAAACAACATAAACATACGAGGGTGTACCTAAGTGTCAACTTCTGTGCTAGATCTGAAAACTCTTGCGGGAAAAATCAGAGAAAGATCATGGAGGTCTTGGGAATGAGGGAAGAGGTGAGAATCGAGGTGAGCATGGATAGAATTTGAATTGCCAAGGATGCTGTAGGTGGAAAGTAGGAATGGGAAGGCTCAGGTGTGGGGATGCAAAGAGCAGCATTACTAAAAGATGATACTTGGGAAAATGAACGAAGTGTATATGTGCCCCACGGGGGCAGACAGGACTAAATTTCCCAGAATCCATTGGCCTCTTTGAAAAAATGTCAAAATGGCCTCCGTGTGGCACTTCCACAAGTGAACACTCTCTTCCAGAGAAGGTTAAGTTTCTACTGAGGACGAAGCATCAACATGGAATCCCTCCTGCATGTCCTCTCAATCCTCAAGGTCTTCTCCACAGTCACACTGAACTCCAAGCTTTTGCGTTTGCCTCCACTGTGACAGGCTTGTTCTGACGGTTTAATAGTCTCTGCCGGCAAAAGTGTAAATTGTGAGGGTGATTTGGGGGACTGTGGACAGCTGACCACGGGACAAGGGTAGAGAGCTTCTAATCATTTTCTATAAATAGCTGAACTCTTTCCAACTGGTAATGATTTTCTGTCTCTCTCTCGGCAAATCCTGAACTGGAACCAAGAAGCAAATTGTTCTCTTTCCACAAGTCCTCTGACTAAAAACAAAGTGGGGTCAGTCATCAGCCTCCGATGGTTAAAGAGAAGAGCATTGTTTTCTCTTGCCACTGATGAGTTGTAAATAAATTTGATTCCCAGTCTTTAACTTAGAGATTCATGGCAGCTCTGGGAGAGGTGTAGACAGAGTTTGAGATTCTCTGTTGCCTGCTGAGGGTTGGACAAAGTGGTTTCTGTGTTTTCTTGAAGAGGTAATTTTAGCCGAGAGTCAAAATGATGGGGTGAAATCTCAGCAAATGCACAACACTCAAAGCAAGGCCTGGTCTATTAAAATCCTATTAACTGGATCACAAATTTCCCATTTTCACAAAAACTGCCAAGTTTGCCTGTTAGTTTATTATTCATACATGAAGAGATGCTTCTTGGAGGAACTCCTAAATATAATTTCTGTCAGCCAATCAGACTGAGGGTTTCCAATGAAGTGATAAACACAATAGAATTCAGGGGGGTTCAGATGTGAGGTGGAAAATGAAAGCTGAGTTAATTTCTGTGAGTTGCCTTGTGTGAAGCAGCCAAAGAGATGAGGTGGGTTACAGAATATAAAAATATCTTCATAATCCTACTAAGAAGAGGAAAATAGGCTCCCACACTCTGTTTCAAGAGCAGATGACAAACCCTTGATATACAGGGTAGGAGATTAAGCCAGGGGAGTTGTATCCATTTTCCAGCATTTGTAGGATGTTAGTACCATAACCCGCTAGAAAAGCCTAATCTTCCAGGTTGCCCATTTTTGCAGTGAATCTTCTAGAACATTTATGACTCAAGGTCACACAATGAGTGAATCTGCATTCTTACTGAAATCACTCTCCGTTCCAGCATGTCGAGACCAGGGAAGAATTATAGTGGACGAGTGGTCACAGGAGATAAAATGGCTTTCTGTAATTGTAAACTATAAGACTTTCTCGGGGATGTTGGATCAATGCGCGTTCCTTGGGATTTATTGCTAGGCCAGTGTGATTGACTAAGAAGGGCTGAGTTTTCATCTGCTTAGAGAACTGGAGGAGGCATTGGTGACCTCAGTTCTGGTCCTAACTCCTCCTCTGGAGTGTTGTGTGAGTTTGGTTAAGGGAAACTAACTTCGTGCTCTGAAACCTCGGATGACAGAATGACTATACTGATAGTTAATAGGCCTTTAGTTGGGGGGCTGCTACCTGGGTCCCTCTTGCTTCCTGCCACAGGATGAAGGATACTAACCTGACTGGTGAGCTTAGTAGATGCTCCGGTCCTCTGCCTGTGTCCTCCTTTTAGGAGAGGACATTTGTCATCCAAACTGCAGGGAGTGTTAATTATTGACAGCTCACAGCTCTGTCCCTCCCAGGAATTGTCCCTGGCTTAAGGGTGCTACCTTGCCCGAGGTCATGTCCCTTCTTCCCCAGGCATCACCCTTACGCAATGACTTTTGATACCAGGATACAAAAGCCTGGGCTTCTTGCCTCAATTCAGGACAACTTGCAAGAGCCATATGAGCTCCAGAACTCATGGAATCAGCAGAGGTCTCCGTCATACCTACATTGCACTTCAAGTTTTGTCTCTGCCCAATCTTGCTTTTTTACCGCCTCTCCCCCAACACACCCAAGGGGTGATCCTGCAATACCTTCCAATATACTTTCTCCTATAAATCTCTGCTTCAGAGTCTATATTCTGGGAGGAACAATGTGAGAGAGTGAGAGGCTAGGATATTGATTATGCCTTATTTATTACAGAGCTGGGTTATTATTTTTTGGTAAGTTATTTAATTTTAACTCTTAAAAAATATTGCAGGGGGCCTTGAGATATGCCTATCCTAAGGGGTCATGGGTTAGAAAAGGCTTAGCCACACTCATATAATTTCACGAACCGGCATGTAGCAAGTAGACAGGTTTTGTTTGGACCCGAGAACTTTCCAGAACTTTAAAAATCATACCTACCACCTATGTGTCAGGTTTCCAGGATGAGTGTAACTGCTTGTTTACTGACTGTTACAGCATCTTCTACAAAGCAGGTTTTTTTCTTTAGCTGCCCTAACTGCTATAGAGCTACTAAGAGCAGCCACGATCCTCTCTCATCCATGCTCTGAACATTCGAGAATTCTAACCCCCCGCTGTATTCTGCTTCTTCCCTTCCTCCACAGAAAAGTTGGGAACTTTATGTTCTTTTGTCTCCTCTTACTGAAATAGTTCCACACTGAGACAACATGCTGTTTCCAGGGAGACAGTGAAAAGCAAAAGTTAACTCAAAGAACTCTGAGAAGAGGTGCTGATAAAGTACATGAGATACCTCTGTTTTAGAGGAAGGCAAAAATAACTCTGAGATGTTTGGGGGTAAATAGAGATCTTTTAACAAGGCCATAATGAATATTCAAAGGTCTTCATAGAGCTGAAATATATTTATTTAATGATTATAATCATGGAATAATATTTACCTTTAGAGAGCCTATTACTCATTAGTTGGAAAAAAAATCACTATCCATGTAGGTGCAAGAAGTAAATTATAGATGATACATTTTCTTACCATCTATCTTTGAATAGAGTGGAAAGTGACCCATCTCTTCCAGTACCCATCCATCAATTTAATACCTCTTGGCATTTACTATAGGTCACTATTTTATTCTCCCTACTTGCTTTTACTTCTTTAATGCTGCAGAAGTTTTGGACTTTTTGTAAGAGATTAAAGATAGTTATTATTATCCAAAACTCATGTGTTCCTTTATATTTAAATCAGAACAGGGGGATCCTGTGGTTCTGTTAGATATAATCTAAGACCACTATTGACAAAGCAGCGTGAGAGATGGAGGGATTGCAGGTACACAAATCAGCATGTGAGTGGCCCGAAACGGGGAGGGAAGGGACAGACTAAGGTGAAATTTGAAGTGTAGGCGAATAGGAGGTGGGGAATGAAGATGGCGGAGGAAGAAGGTCTTGAAGTTAATTTGTGTCAAATTCAAGGCAAACTTCTCAGCTCCTCAAAAAACTGCTTTTCCTAAAAAATATAAACAACAAAACGACACAAGCCCCGTTCAAACGTTGAATTACTTAATAGTGATAAGGGAGGCAGAAGAAATAACTTCTTGTATCTTGTTTTGGTGTGTGTAGACTTCAATACTAGCTGTTGTTCATCTGGCCAACTGCCCCCAGCTCAGCAAGGGAGCTGTTGACTTTCTAGGAGAAAACAGTGGCCAGCGGCCACTAGAGAGCAGCAGAGAGCTGCTCTTAGGCTCTGTTCTTAAACCGACTACTCTGTGGAGGACTTCAGCTCACCAGGGTTACTCGTCTATCCACTCAACCACGCCAGACAGATGAACTCTGTTGTTTACAGAAGATATTCTGACCTAGCATCAAGACTTTGTTCCCAGATTAAACTCAGCTGGGTTACCATATAGAGAGTTTTACCTGTGAAACTTCTCTAAGCCTCAGTGTTCCCATCAGTAAAATGGGGATAATAATAGTACCTAGTTCACAGAGTTGCTGTGAGCACTAAGCACAAAGATACCGGCTCTCGGTCGCCGCTCCGCAAACATTGCCATACCAAACTAACACTTGTTTTTCTATGTGCCCCGGCTCTTTCTAAGAGTTCAGGATTAGGATTTCTTGAGATACGTGGTCTAGGACAGATTTTGTAATCAGTCTTAGTTCTGTGTCCTGAGCTCAGAGCAGGTTCACAGTGGGCCTCCTCACAGCCCTCCACCTGCAGGCAATCACTCCTGGAGAGCATTTCCCCAATGAGGAGACCAGCTATGAGAGACCATACAGTTCGTTATTGACAGAACTGATGTGAGAAGGAATTAAAGTCTTAAAGAACATGATATTCCTAAATGTGATATTCCCTCTTGGAAGTAGAGGAGACTGGTTTAGAATAGCAAAATTAGAAAATATGGTTTCATTAACTCTAAATCCCCAATGATCACTTTAACTGCATATGCATACATGATTTACAAGTTTTAGGGTTTTGCTGTTTCCAAAACATTGGTCCTCAAGAAGGTTAATATCATTGCAATAAAGGTGAATTCCAAAATGTTTCTTCATGTGAATGCTCCAGTAAAATAAGGGCTTCCTGAGCCCCTGTTCTGGGGATGGTATTGTGTTGGGTTCTGTGGGAGATTCAGACAGTATGGAGGAAGTGGTCCAGGATCCAGCACCTGATCACTGTGTCAGTGATAAATCCACGACACTTTCCTGTACCTGTTACCTCCTGGTGGATGTTTCTGTGCCAAAAGGTAGCTGGAAGATGTAAATCACGGAAGTCTTCCAAATGGTGAGTCATAAGGTTAAGATCAAAGTCACGATGCCAGAACCATCTTTCTTTTATTCACATGCTGAGGGATGTCATAAATACCACCAACTATTGACTTCCCACTACCTGTTTTCTCTTTTTTCTCTGGTTAATGATGCATCCAACTCAGCTTAATGGACAGAGTTACTCACTAATCACCACGATAGACAAATAAACAAAAATGATCTACACTAAAAGTGTAATGTGGGGAAAATAAATTAGGGTTTCGGTTGAATTAAGCTAAATATAAGTCAACCATGAGATGTGGCAGGGAAAAGAGATAATGCAATCTGACATTACTAATGCACAGTCTCTGGAGGGGGGACATGTGAGACCAGTGGCCCTCAATATTTTTAGAGTTACTGATTTCTCTGAAAATGTGTAAGCTAGGAAACTCTCCTTAGAAGAAGTCATGTACATATAAAAATTTGAATAGACTATAATGGAGTGAATGTTCTTATTGAACCGCCATGTACTGTCAGTATTTAATTTCATATTCAGCAGTTCCTATGCATGAGCACCGTCCATGAAAAAGTAATCACTCCCCCATTCTTTCAACCTCCCTGAGAGTAGGTAGGTGTTTCATGCAGCACAGTGACTCTAAGCCAAGAGCCTGCCGGGCACAGCAGGAGAGGATCACCAGGGGGATTTCAGGACTCCTTATATGACCTGCTTTGCAGATCAGGCTTAATTTACACATAAGGTCAGCAGAGGCAAGGAGAGAACCCGAGAGCCACAAACCACAGTTGTAACCAGTAGAAAGCAGGTTGGTTCCATTGGAATTTAGTGAGATGCATGCTGAAATGTTTAGGGGAAAATGTATGGATGTCTGCTACTTACTTTGAAATGCATCCAAAGATAAGATGGACGGGGGCGGGGGGGGGATGGATGGATGTCAAGTAAATAGACAGGTAAATAATAAATAAGTAGGGCAAAATATTAATGGCAAAATCTAAATGGTGTTCACTGTAAAATCTGTTTATTTTTCTGTTTGAAAATTTTCATATTAAAATTTGGAAAAAATAAAATAATGTGGAATTCACTCAACCAGGTCAATCCCAATGGCAATAACTAAGTGAATGAAACTATTCCACCATTGTGGTTTTTTCCAGGAAATGAAACTTAAAAATCAATGCAAATTGCACTTGTCATTAATCTTTTTGGGACCTGTCTCGCTCTGTTCCTTCAGTTTTGTATGGCAGTCATCAGAGAATCCAGTTTCATAGAACAACTGTTTCCCCTCATGTAGGCTCCGAGTTGGTGGTGGTGATGGGAAATAGTACGTGTGGAGGACATGTGCTGTTCTAATTTCCTTGATGGGTAAACATGGAAGAAAGATCAAATGTTCATGGATGTAAATGCAGAATGTTTCTATTTTTTTTTTTTTTAAAGATTTTATTTATTTGACTGAGACACAGCGAGAGAGGGAACACAAGCTGGGAACACAAGCAGGGGGAGTGGGAGAGGCAGAAGCAGGCTTCCTGCAGAGCAGAGAGCCCAATGTGGGGCTTGATCCCAGGACCCTGGGATCATGACCTGAGCCGAAGGCAGACGCTTAAGGACTGAGCCACCCAGGCGCCCCTCTGTTTGTTTCTTGACAGCATAAAACTGCTTGTTTTTAATCAAGATAAGTAAAACCAACCAAGCCCACATTGTAGTAATTTGGTCTCCCCTTCTTGTACCCTACAGAAGTTAGTTATACCGCATCCGTACTTAGGTCTCCTTTGTAAATGGACTGTTGGTGCTTTCATATTTCTTTGTGTTTCCAGGCAGAGGTGTGTGTGTGATTCTGTCCTCCCTGTCTTGAAGCCTATCATCTTCATGTTTAATTTTTACTGCATGTAATAGTAAAATATAGTCCTTTATTATTAAATTGAGATAGTAAACCAATTTCTTTGTTGCGTTTATTTCATGGTACAATTTTAAACATTTCTTTGTCCTTTTTAAAATTTTAGAAATACATTTTAAACTTCTACAAGTTACAAAATAATAGAGTTCCCATGTACTGCATTCCCAGTGTTGACAGGTTATATAACCATTGCATAGTCCTTAGCGTCAGGGAAATTAACATTGTCACAATACTGTTTACTAACCTACAGATTTTATTTTTATTTTACTAGTTTCTCCACAAATGCCCCCTTTCTGGTCCAGGGTCCAGTCCAAGATCCCATGTTGCATTTAGTTGTCATATCTTTTCTATAATCTGTGTCTGTTTCTCAGTTGTTCTTTTTCATGACCTGGAGACTTTTAAAAAGGACGGGCACCTTGTTCTCTAGCTTTTTTTTTTTTTCCGTCAGTTTGTATCTGTCTGATGTTTTCTCATGACAACTTAGGTTATGTATTTTGGGTAAGAATATGACAGAAGTGATGTTTCCTTCCAACGTATGTAATGTCAGGGGGTACATGATGTTGCTATCTCTTAGTACTATTGATGGCTTGGTACTAGGATCACTTGGTTATCATGGTCTTTGTCAGGTTTGTCCACTGTTAAGTGGTTATGTTTCCCTTTGCAATTAATAAGTAACTTTTGGGGAGATAACTAGGGACCATGCACTTCTTCACCATGCTTTCTACTCACTAATTTTAGCATCCTTTCTTGTCTATAGCATCATTACTGTGTTTTGTCTAGTGGAGATCTCCTGTTTCTATCATTCTTTTATTTACTTATTTAGAACTCTATTTATTAATGGGAATTCTAATTAATCATTTATTATTTTTTATTATTAATTGGAATTCTGCTGCAATGAAGAGCTGCCCCATCTTTCCCATTCACTTATGTATTCATCTACTTATATAAGTATGGACTCACGGATATTTATATTTATTTTCTGGGTTAAAATCCAACACTACCATTATTTATTTTGATGTTCAGATGGTCCCAGACTTGAGCACTGGCAGATTCCTTCAAGTTGGCTCTTGTGTCCTTTAAATATGCTCTCCTCATCATTATTTGAGAATGTCCTTACCTTCTGGCACCACAAAATATTCCAATGTTTATCTTGTTATTTACTTGTCCCAGCTCTGGTATCAATCAATTTTCCAAGGAGCTCTTGATTCTCTTACTGAAGAATGGTATTTAGAAAGTAAAATCTGGATCCTGGGTGTGCTCATGCCCACAGGGTGCTATGTTTCTCGGCCCTTTCAGCCAGCAGTCATAGAAAATAGAACATACGCACATCTATATTTCTACCCATAACATACATAAAACCATGAGTTCAAATTGATACCTCTGCCTCAGTCTGCTCTACACGCATCAGCCTAGCCTTCCTTCTTTATTTGGGACTCCTTTCTGATAATGGAAAATCACATTCTGATGGCCTACACTATATTTACTTATTTGCTCAATGTTAGTATACACGATGTCATTTTGCAGTTGCTAACTCAATTCCCTGGAAAAAATTTACTAAGGAAAACACAATTTTATGTTCAGTGCTATTTGTGCTTAGCCTTACAGTATGTAGTCAAAACACTGTTTTTCAAATCTCCTTAGTTTAGCAATTTTGCTTCCCTACCTCCTACAGGGAGGTGATGCTCCTCATTTGCAGTGCACTTAGACTCATCTATTGCTGTTCCATTTTGGGTTTTCCCTACATCCTGCTTGGTTTTAATTGTTTATTTATTTCTTAGGTATGTGCAACATAACCATGCTTTTCAGAGTCAGAGCTATGCAAACATACATTCCATGGAGTGCCGCTAACCCTTCATGCCCTCCGGCCATTCTCAGTTCCCCATTTTTCCAACCTCATTCCCACCCCCGTTCTGTAGACACTAATCTTACTTGTTTCTGGTCTCTCCTCATATTTTTTTCCCCAAGAGATGCATGCATACATTTATATGTTTTTATATAATTTCCTTTTGGAAAGGTAGTTCTTTGTACTTGGATTTTTCTTTATTTAATAATATGTCCTGAATATCAGTTCACAGCAGTTTACAGAGCTCTATCTCATGTTTTCTTATAGCTGCATTAGGACTCCAAAAAAGGAGGGCACCAGTTTATTCAACCACTCTCCAAGGTATGGTTATTTAGGTTGTTTCCAACATTTTGTAACTTAGAAATCATGCTGTAATAAATAAACTTTTGAATATGTACTTTTTGTACTGTTGGAGGCTTAGTTGCAGGGTAAGGCCCTAGAAGTGGGATAATGGAGCCTACATGTAAGTTCACATGTGGTTTTGTGAGGCGTTGTCAGCTTCCCTTACATAGCGGTTGGTACCAGTGTGCATTTGCACCAGCAGCTTCTGAGCATGTTTATTTCCTCAAAACTTTACTGACAGATCTGTTCTTTTTTTTTTTTTCAAAAGATTTTATTTATCCATTTGACAGAGAGAGACACAGCGAGGGAGGGAACACAAGCAGGGGGAGTGGGAGAGGGAGAAACAGGCTCCCCGCGGAGGAGGGAGCCCGATGTAGGGCTCGATCCCAGGACCCTGGGATCATGACCTGAGCTGAAGGCAGACGCCTAACGACTGAGCCACCCAGGCGCCCCTAACAGATCTGTTCTTATACAATGAGTTTTTGTCAGTGTCATAGGGAAGAAACTGTATCTCACTGTTGTTTTCATTTGCATTTCTCTAATGAGGAGTGAATTTTAACATTTTTTATGTGTATAAGTATCACTTTTATATCTTTTTTTTTGTGAATTGTCTGTTGATATATTTTTTCCTGCTTTTCTGTGAGGATTTTAATCTTTTGATGTATTTAAGAGATTTTTTAAAATATTAGGGATATTAGTTATTATGTATGTGGTTATCTTTTCCAAATAATTTTCTACTGGATCAATAGCCTTTTTTTTTTTTATTATCTTTTGACTTTTTTTTTTTTCTCTGCACAAATATTAAAAATTCCATGAAATCACATTTATCAATCTTTTCTTTTATGGACTTTGGATTCCAAGTCATAGTTAGAAAGCCTTCCTCTACATTGAAATTAAAGGGGAATTCACTCATGTTTTCTTCTGAGACTTGTACCCTTTCTTCTTCCTCTCCTCCTCTCACTTCCTCCTCCTCCTCCTCCAACTGCTCCTTTTTCTCCTTCTTTTTGCATTGAGATCCTTGATCTGTTTACCCATTTGGAGTTTATTCTTCTTCCTGGTGTGAGGTTTACATCATTTTCTACGTGACTGCTTGCATAATTGTCCCGGCACCATTTATTTAAAGGTCCATCATTATTCCAGTGATTTAACACGTCCCCTTTATCTTATACTAAATTTTCATTGATATTTGTGTTGATTTCTGGTCTTTTGTATTTTATTTGACTGGTCTATTTGTGTATTTATGCACCAGTCCCACTTTCTTTTAATTACAGAAGCTGTGTAGTATGTACCTTGTTATCTTGTTCAGCTGACAAAATTTCAAATCTCTTTCCCCCTCTTTTTCCTTTTGGAAAGCATGATTTTCTTAGTCTCAGTTAATGCTCTTTATATTGAATTCAATTTTCTTATGTATGACTACGCCATTATCTTCTTTTCGTTAAGTTTGAATTTACCTACATATAATCATTTTTTTCTTTTATATTAGAGAAAAAAATCCAAGTAAAACATTCATAAAAATAAATAATTCAAAAAGTCTTACTTAAAATAAAACAAAACAACAACAAAAACCAGTTTCCTATCTCTCTCTGTTTTCACTCATCATATATAACCTCTTTCATTCTTTTTATTATTTTTTCTTATTTTTATATTACTAAATACTATACTTAAATCCCTATTTCTTAATTTGATATCAAGAAATGGGAGAAATAGATGAACTGTTTTTTTTAAATAAATTGAATATAAAAAATAATTTCTTTACTAACTGATAATAGCTTGAACCAGTATAAAGATGCTACTAGAATTCAGCATATGGGCTATGGAAGCACCTTTCAGTTCAGATTTTTTTTTTAAGCTGTTACATAGAAACAAAACAAAAACCATAATTTGATGACTTTCAATCATGATAGTAAGTAGAGGCGTGGCTCTGCCCCCTTCTCCTTCACCCTAATCATCTTTGAACAGGAAAAGCCCTAGACAACACTGTATTTTTGCTTCTTTGATGATTATATTTTTTTCACATTTAGCTCAACTTTATTTTTCAGTAATTTTTTTCCTCCTCATAATTTGGAAAACATAGTCAAATTTTTTTGTTCTTTGTGTTATTGATTTGAATTTTAATTAAAATGCTTAAACCATATTTCCATTCCTGACATTATTGGTGACCACCGACTCCTCCCATGAAAGATAAGGAAATTAGTTAACTTTCAATGACTCACAATATACCTGTGAGCCCTTTCCACTTTCTGATTTTTATAGGTAGACTCAAGAGTTTTTATTACAGTCATTATAATTAAAATAATAAATACTTATAATGGACTATAATAAAACTATAATAAGCTATAATGGTATAATAAATACTATACTAAAACTAAAATGCTATAATAAACTATAGCATAAGACTATAATATAAAACTATAATAAAATGACTCTTTTTTTCAAGAATTAAAATATTTATATTCAGTTTTGTAGCCACAGTCAAAAGAGCTATCTAGATTAAATTTTCTGCTGCAATTGTTTCAGGTCTTCCCAGTCCATCCATATGGAAATTTGTCCATTTGTGATTTATATATCTTGATTTTCATCTTGATTAGGAGGGTTACATCATTATAATATTTTATTTTATTTTTTTATTTTTTTTAAGATTTATTTATTTATTTGAGAGAGAGAGAAAGAGAGAAAGCACACAGAGGGAGTGGGAGAGGGAGAAGCAGACTCCCAGCTGAGCAGGGAGCCCAACATGGGGCTAGATCCCAGGACACTGGGATCATGCCTTGAGCTGAAGGCAGACGCTTAACCAACTGAGCCACCCAGACACCCCCCATTATAATAAAGAAGGATATATATTAATTATGCTTCCTGAATCGCTGCATATTTGAGAATTTCCTTCTGTCATTGTCACAAAGAATGAAAACTAAGTTGGGGAAAGTTTTTGGATCATAGGTCCCTTCATTTTTCCAGAATTTAGTGTCCTGACTCCATTGGCTTTTGCCATCAATATTTGTTTGAAGAAATCTGGGGCTGGTTTTGAAATTCAATAATTTATTGAAAAATTAAGGCATGCTTCTCAATTTTTATAAATGTTTAGTGCACGATGATCCTTCTTAATCTGCATTCATAAGCTACTTCAGATCAGGAACATTTCCTTCCATTATGTCCTTAAACAGTGTGTGTCCTGGCAACTCTGCTGTCTTTCTCTTCAGGGTCAAGGAGCTAAATATTGGGTCCCTACAATGGGTTATCCATTTAGACCATCTTCTTCTGTGTGCCTTGAATTTTTCCTTTTTTTTGTGCTTGATTTTTTTAAGCCAGTACTATTTTTTTCACCCCTGTGGTGCTCATTCAGCTCTTTGCTGCTGCTATTTTGTTTTAATTCCATTGAAAACTGTTATTTCCTTTTCTTCTGAATTTATGGAGTATATGTTTCTTTAATTTCCTTGAGAATATGAAGCACTGTTGCTGAAATATTTCTTTTCTTTCCTGGAGGTAAGTTTGATTGCTGTCTTTATTCTCATTTATATGCTCTTTCTCTTTCTTTCTTTGTCTGTGTGTGTGTGTGTGTGTGTGTGTGTGTGTGTGTGTGTTATTGTCCTTGTAGGTCATTTCTGCATATGTCTCCTTTTGCTCTTTAAAAGCCTTTATTCATTTCTTGAGTGCTGACAGTTCTAGCCAGGTCTTCCTTTGATTCCCCCAAACCACGCATAGATTTATTTTGGTTTGCTTCTTTGTTTTCATGGGCAGTGTTCAAATATTTCTTTAGGGTCAAGCAGGGAGGGTGGGAAAGTATTTGATAGGTTTTTTTCACCCCTGTTCTGTCATTTGATGGCTTCCTACTGATAGAAGCAAAGCGGGGGTCTGAGAAGCTGGAAGTAGAGGCGACAGTCTGCTGTCTGTGGTCTGTTGAGAGTGGCTAGAGAAATCCTCTCACTATTTCCTTACCCTCTTTTCTGGTTTATTGTATTCAGCTTTTGGGGGAGAATGTAACCATTAGCTTTTCCCCAGGGCTTTTTCTTCCTGCTTCTTTATTGTTTGGAAGTTTATTTAACTTTTGCTTTTTAGCGTGTCTGTGCACATTAGAAGGAAAAGGGGGGAGGAGAAGAGAGGAGAATCTAGCTGGATTATGATTTTTTAGGTTGAAACCCATATCTTAACCCTTTCTGTATGTTCTATGCAAAGCCTAATCCATTGCCTTTCTTAAAGTTACAGTAGCACTAGCTTCTAGTGGTAGGAACAGTAACTGTATATGGACTACACACTCTGTCAGGCATGTCACTAAACACTTTTATAGAGAATGTTTTATTTTACATTCTCAATAATCTTAATGATATAGTTACCATTATTTTCCCATTAGATATAATAAATTTACCAGAAGCTATGTTGCCAGTAAATGGAGAAACCAGAGACTCTCTGACCCCAAAGCTGATGCTCTCGACCAGCTCGTATTCCTTTGAAAGCGAAAGCCTTCAAGTAGGATGTCTGGTGCTCCAAGGCCCTTTCTTTCTTTTCATTTTGTTTAAATGCTTTCATGAACCCTCTTTCTAATATTCCCCTGGAGGAGTGTGCCTGAATGCCTTAGTTCTCAAGAGCCTGGCCCAAACAGGACTCCTGTTCTCAGAGTTGCTAGTGACCATGGGTCCTTCTTTGCACAGAAAAACCAGATAGGAATTCTCCTGATGAAAAAGTTGAAGGCTACCTTGTTATTTCTTAGAAATAGAATTTTAAATGGCATTACAAATCCAAACTATGGTGGCCTGGAGCCAGCCTTGGGAGCTGCTGTGGGGGCAGCCTCGGGAGAACCTGATGCTTTCCACTGACAACATGTACTTCTGAGCTACAAGCCACAGGTTTATCCCTGGAGGATGATGGGTGGAGACACCTGGGCCTTTACTGGCAGTTTGGTAAGTTCAACTCTATCTCACTTGATTAGATCCTGCTTTCTCCAGCTCAGAGTTGCTCTCAGGGAGGCAGACTAGGCTGGGTCCATCCTCATTCAGCAGAGAAAATAGAAACATGGAATGTGTCTGTGCCCTCAATTTGGTGCCACCTTGCTGACTACGTTTGTGTGTGTTCTTCAGTATGGTGAAAGGAGATGTTACATTGATATATGCACATATGTAAAATTTCAGAATGTTTAATATAGAAAATTTAGGAAGTACATAAATGCAGTCATGATTCCACTATCCAGGGATATCCACTCTCCTATTTTGATGAATCCCGTGTTTTTTTCTACTTACATACTTGTGCATATTATATTTACCTAATGTGGATAAATCCTTTAAAATAATATATATAAACTTATTTGTGAAAAAATTTTATTTTACAGAATGCTTATTGTATGGGTATGCTAGTATTTCTTTACCAACTAGGATCTATTTTTGGTGTTGTTTTCATCATCCATGGTGAGAGAGAGGATTCTGACCAGGAGCCTCAGGGACATATGCCAGTTCTCTTAGACCTTGGCTTTCTTCCTTGGACCTTCCCATGGCTTTGAATTCCAACATGACCTGTGAGGGCAGTGTTGCCCTGGCACCTTCAGGGTTAGGGCTTTCCCAGGATGTCAGTATTTGAAAGGTAGACAGAGCAATTCATGTGTGTAGACTGAAGTCTTTAAGGGATCAAATCAATGAAGAAATGGGAAGTCATTTCAACTAATTCTGTTAAAAGGAGGAAAATAGGGAAGAAACATGGGAAGTCATTTCAACTAATTCTGTTAAAAAGAAGGAGGACAATAGGGAAGAAAGAGAGAGAGGGAGGGAGGGAAGAAGGGAGATGGAAAGAGACTAAGACTTCACTTGTTATCAGAAACTTTCTTTAAGCTTTTCATAAGCTTGGGAATGAAAGCTCTGTTCAGGGCAGCACAGAGCAGTGATATTAATAATTGAGGGCAGATAATAATAGAAATAATTGCACACAGTTTTTTTTTTTTAAGATTTATGTATTTCTTTGAGAGAGAGAGAGAGAGAGGGAGTGTGTGAGCGGGGGAAGAGGGGCAGAACAACAGGTAGAGAGAGAGTCTCAAGCAGACTCCCTGCTGAGCATGGAGCCTGATTTGGGGGCTCCATCTCACAACCCTAAGACCATGCTCTGAGCCCAAACCAAGAGTTGGACACTCAACCAACTGAGCTACCCAGGCTCCCCTGCACACAGTTTTAATAACTGTGAGGGGCCACATTTAATCCTTGTAACCTCTGGTGGCAGGTTTTATCATTATATCCCTATTTTACAGTGGGGAAATTGAGGCACACAGACAGAAGTATAGAAGTCTTATGCTCAGAGTGGAAAAGCATGACCCAGCCTTCCTTTGTCACAGACCAAAACAGAAGGAAGTGCTCCAGTGAACTAACTAGTCTGCCATGCCTGGAGCTGTGGTGTTTGTAGGAATGGAAACCCTCCTGTCTGTTGCCAAAATGCTCTGAGATTCCAACTCTGGTGGTCTTGACAGCAGTATATCACTCAGAAATAGGGACCAAAATGCCTGTTATGGTCTAGAAACCCTGAACGTTGCCCTGATGTAACAAGTGCAGAATCATTCAAGGATCAATTTTTAATAATTCATAGACACTTCTCATCCCTTTTGTACTCTTTGACCCATCCCTCTTTTCTTCCAAAAGTCATTCTCTTGAAGCTTTTTAAAGAAATCAGGGTCTGAAGTTCATGTTTAATTTCAAAATGGCCACTCACTGTGGCACCAGATAGGTTTTGAAGTGGACCCATGTGGGCACTGGAGGCTGTGAAGGATTAAAGTTGCTTCGATAAGGATGCGTTATTTCTGTCCTTGACGGTGATGCTTGTGGAGACTTTCCTGAGTGTGTAGAGAGGTGGAGGGAGCTGGAACTGTGGTTAGGGCCAGTCTCATCCTATTTAAGGTCCTAATGCTGCTGGACACTTGGTAACTAATGCAGGAGAAGTGGCTCAGAGGGTGGGGGCAATCCTGGTCTCATGTGGGTCAAGCAAGTGTGGCTTCTTTGTAAAACTGGGCAGTGGTGGTGGGAGGGAGAACTATTTCATAAAGTGATTATAGCATCATTCACTCAAAAACCCTCAAAGAACCAGGGGACTTATGGATAGGATATTTTGGTTAGTTGACTTTTCCAGCTTACAGAAATTTAAGCAGAAAATTATTTATTTCAACCAATATTGAGACACTTTTTAAAAGCAAGGGCATTATCGAAACCATTACTGGATTTTTGTTTTGTCCTTGAAAATTTTTTGTACCTGAGGACCATCTTTCTGAACTTGACTTTCATTATGTGGTAGTATAGTTATAGAGGTTTAGGATAAATGACTGAATGTGTACAAATCCCAGGTTATCTCTGAGAACTTAGATTACAAATAATTCCTGACACAAACTTGTTTTGCTGCCATTTTTTTTTAAAAGCAGTGTGGTCTAAGAGAACGGAATGAACACAGGATCCAGATACTCACAGCCTAGAGCCCCAGTCCCTGCTTGGCCAGAGGCGACTGGCCAGGGGATAGTGAACAAACAGTCTCCTTGGGCCTCAGGTCCTTCTTCAGTAAAATGAGGAGCTGCACCAGAAGATTTGTAAGGAATCTTCTACAAGTAGTATTTGATGACTTATAAATTAGGGGTGGGAAGACAGAAGGAAGGAAGGAAGGAAGGAAGGAAGGAAGAAAGGAAGGAAGAAAGAAAGGAGACAAGGTAGGGAGGACATGAAAGAAATGACAGGTTCAAATTAGTTGGGCTCTTCTTACCTGCTTGTAACAGGGACAACATGCATGACTTTTCAAACCTCTCCTCCCTTAATAGGAATGGATCCTTAGATGCTCAGCCAACCGTCTAGCCATGACTCCTTTTGGCTGAGCAGGGTAGACATCTAAAGCTGCAGCATTGGAATTGGCTGAAAAAGACTAGATTGATTACATTAGGAAGGGCAACAAACCAAATCTAGAAAAATAAGTTTTGGAGGGAGAGATTGTCGAACACCTGCTGGGTAGATTTTGGGGGAATAGATGCATGGAGGAAATTCAGGAAATTTCCCTATGTGTGTCAGGAAAATGTAAACCATGTTTTCCACTCTTTAGGACTTCAGGGAATGTTTAAATTGCTTGTCAGTGGTCTTTATATGTTCACCTTGTACCTCATGCCATGCCAAGCCCAGTCGCATTTTATCTGTGTTACAAGGTTCTGCTGGCTGGGAATAGGAGAAAGAAGACACAACTGAACTCTCGTCATGCATCAAGACAACACTTGGGTTGTGCATTTTTAGGAGGAGACCTCAAAAGAAAATGAAGCTGAAGGAAAATGTAGAATTACAAAGGCAGGTTGGAATTTTGAAAATGACAAACAGGAGAAGGTGAGCAGTCATTGGTGGTGGGGAAATCACGTTTGTCCCTGCTGTTGCTGTATTGCTCTTAAGGGAGAGGTTTTCTTCTTTTGATCACCCAGCTACGCTGTTGAATACTGAAAATTCCAATTGAGGAAATGTTCTCAGGAATGACTGGCAGGAAAGTGCTGACAGAGTAGAGCTGTCCGTGAAGGCAGCGTTGGGTGGAAGAGCCCTTAGGCTGAAATGATCCCCTGGAGATGCTGGATGGCGGTACTGAGAGTGCCTGCTTTGGAGCACTGCACCAGGAGCCCGCAGCAGTTCCTGCTCTACGTGGCTGCTTCTGGCCCCAGTAAGCTCCAGACCAGCAGAGGGAAGGCAAGCATGGAAGATTTTTTTTCTGGCTTGCTCCTTTTTTTGGTTCTCTGGTGATTTGAGGGTCCTCTCCAGCTGCGAGGGTGTCTCACCTGGTTAAAAGCTAACAGATTGCTGTGAACCCACGACAATTAAAATTAGATAAAATCATTTATAAACATTATTCTAAATAAGGATGCCCCAGCTGTTGGTGGCTCTTTTGAAGGCATCAGATTTGCAGTCAGAGTGTAGGGGTTTATTGCTCTGTACTCAAATGTTCTTGTAACGATCTCTTTTTTTTCCCCCTTGATTTCTGTAAGCTTTTTATTTCACTTAAAAAAAAATCAGCTTCCAGAAGGATTATTCCAGTTGGGAGATGTTCTGAGGAATGAAGATTAGCAGACTCTATGCCCTCTGCTATAGAAATGATTGGGGGGAAAATACAAATCTCCCTTGCACATTTTCTCAGGTCAGGAATGACCAGCAATAAAAGCCATCCAGCGATGTGGGTCTTTCTGCCAAAATATTCATGTCACTGAGATGAATGACAAGCCCAACACTTTACTAGTGCACATCTGTTGAAGAAGGTGGTTCCTTTCAGTGCTGCCAAATGTTTCAATTCTGTCTTTAGGTTATAATTTAAAGTATAAATACTTAACAAGGGCAAGGCAGTGTCTTTCAAGCAGAAATAAATCTACCATCACTACACATGTGTAAAAATATAAAAATGCTTATTAGTAACCATATACTCCAATAGATAAATTTTAGTAAGTTTGAAATAGCATTTTTTACTCACCTTAAAGGCATAGAAAAAATGTGGATGAGGTTTTTTTTTTTTTGAATAATTTATTTTTTCTGCTCTCCTCTTAGCTGCAAACTAACTCTACACTCAGAAAATCTCACAGGATAGATGGTATGTGAAATTTCATATCTTCTTCCCTGGAGTTGGGACTTTTGATGTTCACGTAGTTCGTCTACATATTATAACCTCTGCTTTGTAACTAAATTGAATGTGGTCCCTACAGAGAGTATACTAGATTGAATTTTGCCATTTAATATAGTAGGTAAGAGAGAATCCCAGTTGTTCATCTTTAGGTAAATACTTAGGAGATGTGTGGAAAAGCAAAGCTTACTTTACACCTACAAATGTGTTCTCCACAGTGCTTTGCCAAACCCGGGACAGAGCCTCTTGACTATTTGGGCTGGTGAAGCCTGGGAGAGAGGAGTCCTTTCTGTCTGGGTTTGGGGCACTGCTGGGGCAACTTCACCACCCCCAGGCAGGGTCCAGAAGCTGGGCACCCCACGAGGCATGCTGACTAAGGCCAGTAAAAACAACATCAGAATAGGAGAGTCAGAATAAAAACCTGGAGAAGCTGTACGCAGGACCCCCAGGGGTTAAAGGCAGCTGTAAATGTTGAGTGACACATAGAGAAAGAAGCACTTGGGGCTAAAAGAAGGTGGCTGATGTGAGCAAAGTGATGATTTCACTTTTTGAATTACATATATTTAATTTTATTTTCTGTTTATAAAAGTGATACCTGTTTACTGAATAGAACTTGGAAAGTACAGAAGACTCTCAAGTAGAAAAAAGAAATTGGGCATGGTGTCTCTTCCCCCAACTGGAGTTAGCCATTTTGAATGTTGTACTCAGTGTGCTTCCTTTAATTCATTTTCCCAAACATTTAAACCTAAGTAAGATCGCATCGTGTGTGTACGTAACTGTATATCATTGTTTCTCTGTATTCATTTATTCAACATTGAAGAAGCATTTGCCACATGACTGCTGGAAGTTCTAGGCCTTGGGGTTCCATAATGAGCCATACAGAGTTCCGCCCCTCAGGCTACTTTTGCAGGTGGAGGTTTTTAGGAGAATAAGACCACATTCAGCTCTGAGACAACTTCCCTGCACTTCGGGGTAGGAGGCAGGTCAGGCCTTCAAGGAAGCATGTTAGAGTCTTCAGCTAGGAATAGGCCCACATTTGCCCTGCATGTTGGCTGTGCTAGGTTCTGGCTGAAGATAGGTCAGGTAAAGGAGAAACTCCTCTTCTTGTGGAAGTCAAGGGTAAATATTGAAAATACAACCGATGAGGCAAGACCACCCACATCTTCCTACCTCTCAGTCTATCAGTGTACCTGTGCAGATACCCAGATGCCTTCCCCTGGCACATGGGTTTGTCACCAGTCCTGTCTGACATGAATTCTATTACCTGTGTGAGGAATCTGCCCCTCTCACCTTCTCAAGGGCTTTGCCTTATCTTCTTTCCTCTTGCATTCCTGCATCACCTATTTCCCCCTCGGTACAGCACCATTCTTATCAGCACACAAACAATTTCTAGAATTCAACATCTTAAAAAAATACTTCTTGACCCCATCTTCACTTCCAATGACCAACCTATTTCTCTAACTCCTTTCATAGCATAATGTCTTCAGGGTGTCCCATACTTGCTGTAACATCTATCTTTTTACCTCTACTTCTCTCCTCTTCTTTCCAATAAAGCTTCTGTCACATTTTCTTCTCTGCCACCAATGACTTCCATGAGGCCAAATCCAATGCTTGTGTCTCGGTCCTATTCTTATCAGAACCCAGAGTACTTTCAACACTGTTGAACACTTTTCCTGTCATGAAACACTTTATATCAAAATCTTCCATGACAGGATACTCATCTGTTATTCTTCCTACTTCTTGGCCAGTGTAAAGGCCTCCTGACTGGTTTCCCAGCTTCCACTCATCCCCATTCAACTGAAATCCATGTGTAATTTTTAAAAAAGTAAATAAGATCATTTAATTCCCTTGCTTACACTCTTCAGTGACAGCCTCTTGCCTCTAGAATAACATCCAAGCCTGCACTGTGGGCTGCAGTCTGATTCCTGCCTCCGCTCTGACCTCACAGCTACCATTCTCCTGCTGGTTCACTACACATCAGCCACTTTGGCTGCTTCCTGTTCCAAGTCAATCTGGCCAACGTGGTTTCCTCCTCCAGTGTTCACTGCAGCCCTTAGCCTGGAGTGTCTGTTGTCCATATCTCTTCATGCTGACCCCCTCTCATCATTCAAGTATTTTTTTCTGACATTATATTTGGATTTTGTCACCAGAGCTTCCCCACACAAGTTTATTTGAGAAACTTCCAGTTGCATTCATCGATTTCATTTGTGAAATGCATTTTTTTAAAGCTAATGTTTACTGAGTCTTTGGTATGTGCCAGGCATTGGGCTATTTTTCACAACCCATTTTAATGATGACAGACCAATTTTCTGAACAGATTACACGGTTGAGTAGTGTTTGCAACACACCCATTATGTTGGCCAGATATCAGAAACATAGACGTTTCAAACTGTTAATAAGGCAAGGATACGAGCTGCCCACATGGTGAAGGGTGATGGTAAACCAGCTGTTAACATTGCTGGGATGCTTGTGATCTGGTAGGTGCTGAGCTAACTTCTTCACATGAATGATCTCCTTTAATCCTCATTTCAATCTCATGAGGTAGACTTTTTTATCATCCCCATTTTCAGATGAAGACCCTGAGAATTATAGACATTAAATGATTTTCCAAGGTGACACATCTATTAAGTCAAGATATAGGAATCTGGTGGTCTAAACTTAGAGCTACATTCTTTGTATTTCAGAATGATATATTTGGTGTGATGTCATTTATGTTAAAAAAAACTTCACAAAATGACACCAATATGACTTCTGTGAGTTATGTGTACGTGATGTATGTATGTAAATGCAGAGAAAAGATCAAAGATGATGTACCTTGAACTTAAAAGTGACTAGCTCCAGAAGTTGAGGAGATGATGAGATTGAGAATGGCCACAAAGGGATTGAGACTTAGCTATAAGTTTTAGACACTTTGTTTTGCAAGGTAAATATATATATACCATCTCTATTGTAAGATAAACAAATTTTAAGGATGTCCTGATTTTTCATTTTATTGTGAATGCAGGAGTGATCATTCTTTTACCATTTATGAGTAACCACCTGACAACCTGCTATTTCTGGCCCTGATTTTGCTTTTATATTATCTAAACTATTCCTATATCCTCTCATTCACTCTGTAAATCTGGTAAACTATAAGGAGCATAAAGGATTACATTCATTAACAATTTTATAGAGAAATGTTTCTTCACGTTTCCCTGCACACATTTTTATTTATGATATTTAATATCTGATGGGCAAGCTTTCAGTTGATAAAACAAGCCTTCTTCTCTCCCCAGAGCTGAAACCTTATGATCACATTTTGTGAACCATCAGAGCACAGGTGATCCAGTGCTTATGATGGTGTTAACATGAAACAGAAGCTCTTGCCCAGTTAGTCTTAAAGAGCATCACAAAGAAATATTTTACAGTCTAGATAGAAACTCTGATGAGTGGTTATCAGGAGTCACATTTGAACTTAAAACACTTTTATACTCATGATGTCCTTTGAGGTTCAAGACTATGAAGGAAGAATGGTGTGACATATTTTAAGTCCATTCTCTGGATAAGAAAACTGAGATGAAGAAAGGTGACAGGACTTGCCGATTGTTACAGCCACTAAGAGTGTGAGATTCCAAACCATGTTTTCTAAATTCAAATGCTCTGGCATTTTTCACTATAGTGCATTGCCTCCCAAATTCTTTCAGGGTTGACCAGATGCTCTTTTACAATTACAGGCACTATAAATTGCATTTTATACATTTTATAATTTGCAGTAAGACTGAATAGTAACTAGGACACCTAATTTAAAAGGAGAAAAAGCAGGACTCTAATGAATACACTGTATGGCAAGTGAGTGTTTGCTGACACTTTCAGTTAAAGGGATCTTTATTACTATTCAACTTCTGGTGTTTACATTAGATGTGAAAGTTAAAGATATACACCACTTTGGGGAAACATTAAAATGCTACAAGTGAGTTTTGCCTTATTTAAATAACTGGCACCATTCTTGGAATCCTATAAAAGTGCTCATTTTGCCTTTTAACAATGTTTTATTTTGCTTCATGGGTATGACAGGTGGGGCTCTGAAAACCATCTTAGGGTTGTCTTAGATATTAAAAAAATAATTCTGATCATACAATATCAAAAATTGGGAGAACTCCCAGAAATAAACTTCTTTCAATTTCTTATGTTTTGACCTCTTTCATTTCCCTCAACTGAATTGAAACCTGTCCTCAAAAGTATCACATACTCCCTCAAAAAATAGCTTCCCTGTTTGGACAAATCTAACTAGAACTAACTAGCTAAAAAGATCTAACTTACTAACTTTAGTTCCTTTATATACATGTAAGTGTAAATATGTAGGCATAAACATGTATATAGATCTGTAATCTACAGTCTTATAACACTTTCCCCTTTGTATCCCAGTTCTGTCCTTCAGAGCCACACAGATAGGGGTATATTTTGTAAATTACAAAGCGCCACTCACATGTAAGCTCTTATAATAACACAAAATCCATCTATTGCTCCTTCTACTTAGGCAAGCAATACAATGATCAGAGACATTAAGGTGTAGCTTAGAGAAGGGCTTTAGCCTCTCCCCATTATTACCATCCAAATCCTCCATATTGCAAATGAGTGGACATTCTTGATTTAAATATCAGTGTGCTTATCTTTTGCTCTGCAAAAGCAAAATCAGTTTTAAATGAGCATACAGTCTTAGTGAGAACAATGAGTTTTGAAACCTTGATTCTGGAGAAGTCTCCATCCGACCACAGTCCCTTAAGCCTATGTCAATAGAAATTCTGAAGCAACCATTGCTCCAGATATTCATAGCTATAAATCCCACTCCTGTTAGTTTTCTATTTCTGCCATAACCAATTACCACAAATTTAATGGATCAAAACAAACTTACTATCTTATGGTTCAAGAGATCACAAGTCTGTCATGAGTCTCACTCATAGGGTTAAAATCCTTTCTGCACTCAGCAGGGCTGCACTCCTTACATTGGTTCTAGGACAGAATCCATCTCCTTGCCTCCTGGAGCTTCTAGAGGCCACCCGCATTTTTTGGCTTATAGTGCCATTTCTCTGTCTTTAAAGCCAGCAGTGTGACATCTTTCTGATTCTGTTTCTATCATCCCATCTCTTTTTCTGGTTCTTTCTGTTCTTCTGCCTCCCTCTTCCACATTTAAGGACGCTTGTGATTACAATGAGTCAACTCAGAGAATCTAGTATAATTCCTCCCATAAAGTCAGTTGATCAGCAAATATATTCTATCTGCAACCCAAATTCCTCTTTGCCATGTAACCTAACATATTCACAGGTTCTGAAGATTAGGACATGGACATTTTGGGGGGTATTAATCTGCCTACCATGCTGACCTTCCCCAACCCTTTCCTTTTCCTGACTATCCATCCCCACTTTCCTCCTCATATGACATGGTATTGAATGCACATCTCTCTGGTTGCTTTTTCCTGGACTTTTGTTCATTCATAATACATTGTGAACCACTATGAATCAGATGCTGTGGTAGGTGCAATGGAGTTCACACCTGGTGAAAGTTGACAACTCCACAGAACTATAGGGACAGGGAAAGAGGCGTGTATGAGATGCTATTATGGGCTAGTTGGCCGGGAGGCTGACACTTACCTAGAGATCAGTGTTCAGGTTCAGAAAGTTTACGAAGGTCTTTGGATCAACAATCATGGGCAGGAAGGGCTGAAAGCAGGGTGGGCAGAGAGAGAACTCTCATTGAGCACCAAGCAGTCTCCTTGGTATTTCCCAACGCCCTCTTGGTCATCCCACCTTCAGGACATGGATTCATTAGGGAGGGACCCAGATGAAAATAAGTAGTGGCTCCAGTAACCTCAGATATTCCCAGATTCCATTCTCTGTTGTCCCTTCTCTCTTCTCCATCCAGGTCCCAGAATTTCAGTGTTCATGCGACATTTGCTTGACCAGCTCTAAAAATTTATCTGTTAAATTGAGGGGTAGCGTGGAAATTACTGATCAGTTTAAATTCCCAAAGGAGGCGTGTAATTCTCCAGGAAGCGGGAAATAAGTGTCTGTAGAATTTAGGCATTCCAAGTTGGACCTGCAGATGCGTGGAGATATTTTAGAGTCTCAGCACTTCCCCTGCCCTTGAAATTCATATGTATGACAGGCCTTTTTTTTTTTTTTTTTAACCAGATGACTTCAGAAAAAAAAAAAGCAAAACAAAACAAAAAAACCATGCTTATTTAGAAGAGAATGGCAGGGACATTCTTTTTGATTCTCTCAAACCAGAACTCATAAGAACTCAACACTGGAAACTCTAGAATCTATCTGTATAAATTGACTCTGCTATTTTAACCTGCTTCCTCGGGTCATTTTAATTATATCTGAAGAAAGAGTCATGAGAGGCAAATGAATTAAATTTCCTTTCCTAAGTAATTACAATACAAATCTAGAACTGTTATACCCCATTTCCTAGAAATAACTAGGGCGGAGATTTTCTCTCTCTTTTTATTTTTACTTTTTGTCCCCTACTCATTTAGGAAAAGATGTAGTGATTAAGTAGAAATGAAAAAGCAATAATAGGAAGGTAAGTGTGAAAGGCAACTTAATTTCCTTGTTGCTCTGAACGCTTATAGTAGAGTGTGGGTTCTCACCCTTTCACCAAAGTAGCTTAATAATAGAACACATGTCAGGGCCTAGCTGAACTTCTTTTTTTTCTTAAAGATGAACTAACTTCAAAATTTTTGCTGGTTTACTTTATGCACCTTAATTCAGGTGCTTATTTGGTTGAGGTGCTGCAAAATGAAGTTCCTTAAATGTTCTGCCGTGAAAATGGCACTTACTTCTGATTGTGATTCTGAGTTTTTAAAAGACACTTTCTGTGCCCAAGCCCATTTGATCAATGGGCAAACTGTGTTATTCCATCATTTAACAAGCCTTTCTCGACATTGGCACCATCACTGACAGAACTCAAGCATACAGAGCTTAGTTCCAAATGAAGCATGCAAAAGCGCAGGCTCTAACGTGGCTTACAGAGGAGGGGTGCTATTTTTGCAAATCCATTTTCTGGAGATCTTTGCTACTCAGAATGGACTGGCAGCAACAACATCACCTGGGAGCTTGTTAGTGCAGAATTTCAGGTCATACTATAGACGCGCTGAGTTGGAATCTGCATTTTATTAAGGCCTCACGAATATTCATAAGCAAGATTAATATTTGAGAAGAACAGGTAGAGAACATTCTAAGCTCCAATGATTCCTCTGTTTTCTCTTTTGCTCTACTCTATCAAATAGTATTATATTATTCAGAGTAGACCTCTTCACATAAAACAACCCCAAATCTCAGGGGCTGAACAAAAAAAGATCAATTTTCACCTCTTAGTCAATTGTGGACTGGGAGGCGGGCAATCTTCCCTATGTCATTTGTGAACAGTCATTCTGTCTAGTGGCTTGTCTAGTGGCTTGTCTATCCCCAGGGACGTCCTAGTTCATCCCTGGACCCCTGATTCTGAGCTTTCCCTGAAGGAAGAGCCAGCACATAGAGGAATGTGCAGGACCCATTTATGGGTCAGGAATGGAGAAGATATCACTGCTACCTGCATCTTGTAGGTCAGGACTCAGTCACATGGCCACATCTAGCTGCTAGAGAGACTGAGAAAGGTCCCTTATCTTTTTGCATAGAGGGGAAAGAAAGGGTTTCTGATAAACTTTTAGTCAGTCTCTGCCTTGCTCATCCATCATCCAAGATCCAGCTAAAGCCCTACCTGTTTCTGAACTGCTTCAGGCAGGAGGATGTCTTCTAAATGACTACGGCACTTATTAGTTGGTCTTTTCATTTACGCATTCCATAAATATCCTTGTATATTATCATTCAGGGATGTATGTCTTATTTTCCGTTAGAATTAATAAGCACTTGTAAGGCAGTTGGTCATGCCATTTATTTTTTAAAAATTCTGCAGAGCCAAGATTACTTTTATGCATATAATGACCATATTATTAACATTTATTGATCAGGTGAATGAATATTTGGGGAAGTATAACAGTTCTTCTTATATCAGCATTTAGTAGATATCTCATGACTCTTTTTCAATGTCTGGATTTTATGATTAACGCCCAAATTTCATTAAAATTACCCTCCTAATCTCTTGTCACCTTTTTACATATGTTTTCAATTTTCTAGCCTTAATGCATCCTAATAGCAGTGCTTTGGTGGGGGGCATGACATGGGCCACTGAACACATCATTATACCCATGTCATGGTCAAAGTCCCAAGCAAAAATATAATTTGTGTAAAATCATATAACTGGTAAGTATGGAGAAGCCAGGGTTTGGATTCAGGTCAGTCTTATGGCTCCAAATCCAGGATATTGTTAACTGTCCCCCACATTTTCTTCAATAGATAACTGCATTCTCTCGACTACTTCAAAACATGATGATCATTGACAATATTGTGAAGAATTAAGTATAATTTATAGATGGCTTTTTCATTTTTTAGTTCCCATTTTGCCATTGTTGTCCAGGGAATGTAGGCTTGTTGGGTCAGAGCTTTTAATTTATCAAAAAAGTTTGGAATCTTTGCATAAAATAAGGTTTTTGGCTGTATCCAACCCAGTAGAGGCTGGTAAGTAAACTCAAATATAAGGACACTCAGTTTTATTGTAGTTTTGATGCCAAGACAAGTTTGGCTTTTTTTTTTTCTTTTTTGTTCCTATTTTCTTTGTTTCTTTTTTTCCCTTCTTCTTCTTTTTACCTGTCTCCCTGGCTGCTTATAACTTATTTTCTTTTCCTTAGAAATTAAAATATTAACCTGTGTACACTTAAGCCACACATTTTCTTTGACTTTGTCTAGAGCTCAGTGGGCTCTTTGAGTGTGAAAATTTCTTCTTCTGCTAATATTCTAATCTCATTTGTTTATTGCATATCCTCTCTTTGCTATCTTTTGGAATTCCAATTTTACATGTTTTAGGTCCTGGATTAATCCTTTATCATTCTCTTGACTTTTTCTCATTATCATTTTTTTCTTTGTCTTTGTTCTTGGAGGATTTTTTTTGAGTTGATATTGTAAATCATATATTTGATTTGCTGCATTATACAATATATAGTTCACTGCCCCTGACCTTTTATTTTATTTTACTTTTTTTAATTGAAGTATAGTTGACATATAGTGTTATATTTGTTTCAGGTGTGCAACATATTGATTCAACAATTCTCTACATTACTCATTTTCCACTACGGTGTCACCATGCAGCATTATTACAGTATTATTGGCTATATTCCCTATGCTGTACTTTTCATCTCTGTGACTAGTTTACTTTGTAACTGGAAGTTTGTACCTTAGTCCACTTTATCTATCTCACCCATCCTCCGACCCACCTCCCCTCTGGCAACTACCAGTTTGTTGTCTGTATTTAAGAATCTGTTTTTGTTTTTTTATTTGTTTTTGTTGTTGTTTCTTTGCTTTATTTTTTAGATTCCACATATAAGCCAAACTCAAAGCATTTTAAATTTTGCTAGTCATGTCTTTCAAGAACTAAATCTTGTTCCTACTTCAAATAAGCAACTTTCTCTTGAAATACACTCAGAAAATGAATCAGAAATTTTTCCCTGATAATTTTTTTTCTTCTTGGAGGGAATTTTTCTCAAAGGAAAGTATTTGTCCTGAGGACTCAAATAATCATCTTATGATCTGATGATTTTTTTCACTATGCCTGGTGATTTTCTTTCATCTTCTGTAGATCCAAGGTGGCTACTATTTTATTCGCAAGAAAAAAAGCAAATTTTACATGTGATTAGTTTTAGTTTAGGTAGGTATGGCGAAAGTCTCTGATTTACTCAATGGTTTTTGCTGTTTAATATTTCTCCATTGCATTGTGTCCCTTTTTATCTCTTAATTATCTGGGTGTTTCCCTGCCCCATTGTTGAAGCCCCTGAAAATGAAGGAGAGTGTGACTATTGGTGCTGGAGCCTTCAGAATCCGAAGACCCAGGATCATTCTTTAATGGTTCCAACAAGGTGCCTGGTTGTCAATCTGTGTCATCTGCCCAGCAAAGAGGAAGGAAGTATTTTACTCTACACATTAAAAAAAAAATAGACTTAATTTTTTAAAAGATTTTATTTATTTATTTGACAGAGAAAGAGAGAACACAAGCAGGGGGAGTGGCAGAGGGAGAGGGAGAAGCAGACTCTCCGCTGAGCAGCTGAGCAGGAAGCCTGTCATGGGGCTTGATCCCAGGACCCTGGGATCATGACCTGGGCCGAAGGCAGACGCTTAACCGACTGAGCCACCCAGGCGCCCCATAGACTTAATTTCCTTAGAGTAGTCTTAGGTTTACATAAGCATGAGCAGAAAATACAGAATTCCCATACACTCCCTTTCTCCCCCTTTCCTTCCCCAGTTATTAACATTTTGGATTAATGTTGTACATTTCTTTACAGTCAATGAGCCAATATTGATACATTATTATTAACTAAAGCCCACAGCTTATATTAGGGTTCACTCTTTGTGTTGTACATCCCATGGGTTTTGACAAATGCATAAGGTCATGTATCCATCATTACAGTTATCACACAGGATGTTGTTTTTGAATAGTTAAGTTCACTGTACTCCTTAGCCCCACACAGTCACCAGTTGGCTTGGAAATAGTATCGGCCACATTTTTAGGGCCCAGAATTACTGAAGCGCTGAATCGTGTGTACCCCAAAAGCAATGACATCGGCTCTTGTTGGGGGAAAGCAGCATGAGTGTTGGCGGCACCGAGATTCAACACAGTTGGAAAGAAATATGACCTTTCATCAACACTAGAATGAAATTTCCAAAATCATTCATGGAGTAGAAATTTCTTTTCTATTAAAAACTCTGTGGTCAAAAGAGAAAACAAACAAACAAACAAACAAACAACTTCATGGTTTCCTTTTTCATTGACCCTGCTATTTTGAGTGTGGGGACATCTTTATTAGGACGGGGATTCTTTGTTTATAGGAAATAGGAAGGGAGCTCTACAGTAAGGGATTGCTTAAAGGATGAGTATTTGGATTATTCTGGCACATTGGTTATGGTGTGATGAAGGTAACTGGGATCTATGCCCTTTGCTAACATATATGAACTTCTTTACTGCTATTTCTGGCTTGCTGAAGCAATGCCCCCTATGTCTCAGAATATCTTTCCCCCCTCAGGTAAGTTTTTGAAAACTTCTCCATTTGCTTTTTAAGCTTATTTCTCTTTTGCTTGCATTGGTTGACCAGATGTTATTTTTCTATTGCTCTGTAAAACATTAACACAAATGTAGCAGCTTAAACTTACTCCTGTTTGTTTTCTCAGTTCTGTTAAGTCAGAAATCTGGGTGGGCGGGACTGGGTTTTCTTCTCTGGGTCTCACACTCCAAGTCTGCCTGGGCTGAGCTCCCATCTAAAGTCTGAGAAAGAGTCTACATTCAAGTTTATTCAGGTGGTAGAATCCAGTTCCCTGTGGCTATAGATCTGAGATCTATGTTTCCTTGGTGGCTGTCCTCAACATTTCAAAATCACCAGCATTCCTTCACACATGTCCTTTCCATTTTCAAAGGAACAATGGCAGGTCAAATCGTCCTTACATTTTATATATCTTTGACTTCCACTACCAGTCTGAGAAAGCTCTCTGCTTTAAGGGTTAATGTGATTAGATCAGCCCCATCAGGATAATTAGCTGATAAATAGGCTGATTAAAGTCAACTGTGCTTTAATGGGGAGTGCTGTTGCCTATAGTCTATGTCTATAGTCATGGGAGTGATATTTCATCATATTCACATGTTCTGAAGATTAGAGCATGAACTCTTCTGGGGAGCATGCATGGTAGCATGTTTAGAATTATAATTATGCCTACTTCCCATCCTCCTGCCCCCATCCTTTGTGCTATTGTTGCCATATATTTTACTTTTTTATGTGCTCTAAACACATAGAACATCATTACCTTTTTTGCCTTAGACAGTTATCTTTTAGAACAATTAAAAATAAGGATAAAACACCCTTTTGTTTTTACCTTCAATTTTTTTCCCATTTCCAACATTATTAATTACTTTATGTAGAATTTCAAGTTTCCTTCTGTCTGAGGAGCTGCTTTTAATATTTCTTTAGAATAAGTCTGTTGGCAATAAATTCTCTCAGTTATTGTTTGTCTGAGAAAAATCTTCCTTTGTTCTTTATGTTAAAAGATATTTTCATTGGGTGTAGAATTCTTTGTTGACAGGGTTTTTTCTTTTTTTCAGAGTTTTAAAGATATCACTCTGTTTTCTTTTAGTTTATATGGTTTCTGCTGATGAGGTTCCTGTAACTTTTATTCTTGTTCTTCCATTAGTAATATACCTCGTTTCTTTGGATGCCCTTCAATTTTTGGCATATAGCAATTTGAATGTGATATGCCTAGATTATTTTATTTTTTCTGGCTTGATGTGCTTTGAGCTTTTTGGATTTGGAGTTTGGTGCCCATAATTACTTTTAGGAAATTCTCAGCAAAATATCCTTTTATGCATCTATATCTTTTTCTGTGATTTAAGTCATGTATATTTTAGACCACTGGAGATTTTCCTATAGTTCTTCACTTGATCTTAGCCAAAAGGCCGAGAAGCGATTCTTATAGTTCTTAATAATGGTTCTATACTGTTTTTATTTTCACACATTTTCTCTTTGTATTTCAGTGTGGGTAATTTCTACCGAGCTATCTCCAAGTTTATTGCTTCTTTCTTTGGCCTTGTTCAGTCTACTGAGGAATTCATAGAAGGCGTTCTTCATCTCAGTTTACAGTTTTTCAATTGTACCATTTACATTTGATTCTTTGTTATAAATTCCAACTCTCTGCTGAAGTCACCCCTCTGACCTTGTATGTTGCCTACTTTTTACATTAGGATCTTGCTGTAGTAATAATAGTTATTTTAAATGCCTTGTCCAATAGTTCTAGCATATTTGTCCTATCCAGGTCTGGTTCCAGGGATTGTGTTTTCTCTTGCCTTTTTGTGTGTGTCATAGCTTTTTGTTGGAAGTCAGACATCTTATGTAGGAGAGCTGTCAGTAATGTAAATATTTTTTTATGTTTAGAGATGTGCATGCCTTTTCTACTGAGAGACCTTTAGAGTTGGGGGCAGGGGTGAATTAATCTAGACAGGAGTTGAGCTGTGTTGGAGGTTTGTTGTTGCTATGGTTACCCTGAGTGCACCACAGGCATCAAATTCCTCTAGTGGCATCTCCTGTTAAAGGTGAAGGTTGATTTGAGGTCATTTTTTTTTTTTTCAATTTCTACTTTTCCTTGGACCTAGATTTTTCCTTTGTGTGTGCCCTGAAGAGAATCTATCTCCTGTACCTCTTCAGCTATATTCTCCTATTACTTTTACTAAGGGAGTTCTCTGTTACGTGTAGGAAACCTCAGTCTTATACACAGGCACTTCAGCCCGGGCTGTCAGGTGTATGCTCTTGCATGTTCTCCAACTATAGTATGTGGTCCTGGTGAGTATTTCTGCCCCTCCCCCAGCTTTCTTTGGCTCTTCTCTTCACACAGCTGCAGTGATTGCACCAACATCCTAGGGTAGTCACCTTTCTTCATGCAAATTAGGGTTTGTGTTCTTTAGGGAAGATAGTGGAGATAGGTCTGGATAGAATTTCAGTAGGGGCTGCTGTTCCACCTTCCAAAACAGCAATATCTGGGAAGCTTTCCAGGATTCTCTCTAATCCTCCCTGTGAGCACCTGTGGATTCATGGAAGGAAAGTGTGCCCAAGGATGTAAATCCTCCTATACATCATCTGTCGCTTCCAAGGGCTTCAGACTCTTGCACTGATATAATTAATTAATTGTAATTTGTTACAGTTTTAGCAATTCATTAAAACATTTTAGCTTCATACCGGCTTATGTTTTGCCCCTCAGCCTCTGCCCCAACCAAACAAATCCTTGGTGCCTATTTCTCCCTGCAGATGCCAATCTCTAGGTGTCAAATTGTCTATTTTCTCCATGAGCTAAACTTTCTGATGGGTCCCAGAAAAGTTGGTAATTTGAGTTTGTCTAGTGTTATAAGTTTGAATGCTCTTTGTGGTTCTCCATATTTCTGAGCTGAAACTGGCATACTATGTATTTTAATTAACTCATTCTTAGGCAAATATTTAGCAGCATCTAGAGAGCACAGCCAATACAGCAATAATCTACATGACAATCAGAATTATTCCTTTATGCACTGAATGTAGACATCTTGTTATTTAGAGTTGCACAATCAAAAATCAATCCTATTTTATTTGAAAGCAGTTATGTTAATTTGGCTTATGAATTTTACAGAAGCAAAAGTAACCTGTAGACATTGGTGTTTCCATACTGTTTCTCTGGTGCCTGTATTGTTCCTGTGGCACAGTGTTTGTGTGCCTCCTTCAGACTGAGTCTTTGCGAGAAGGTGTGATGTCTCATCTACCTTTGTTTTCCTTTTGCCAAGCACAATATCTGGTATAGAGTGGCAACTCAATAAATACTTGTTTAGTGTTGCTCAATATCTCTGGGTCTCGCTCAGTGAGTTGATGCACTTTCTGAGAGTCTTTGGTTTCCCAGACATCTATATCTCAAGAGCTGACCAAAGTCTTCTTCCGACTGTTTGGCTTTATTATACAATAAAAAGCACACAATTCAGATGTGCTCTGAGAAAGCCCGGGGCATGTGCCAAAGTGATGTGTGTGTGCTTCAAGGAGCCTTATTTCTTAGGCGGGGAACCAGAAGCCACTGGATGATCTCCAGATTTAACTACTGTGTCTTATAGTTGGAGTATTTTTTAATGCTTAATGAAAAATAGGATTTTAATTTGAACTCTATAAGGCAAGAAGAGGCTTACACAAAGGGAACAAGTAGAAGCAGACATGGAGGAGAGATGGAAGAACAGTGACTGCCTTCATTACGTGTGTGCAGTTCAGCAGAAATGATGCTCTGGGTGAATCTTAAATAGTCTAGCAAAGTGAAATGCCCTCAGCTCATCTGTTAAGTCAGTGAATATGGTAATCTGTGTGTGACAGAAGCCTCCACAGCTGCTCCTCAGCAGTGCAATCTGACGGGGGGATTTGTTTTTGTTATAAGGCTCACTGGACTCTCCATAAGGTGTGAAAGAGAAAAGTTTGACTCTCGTTTGCAGCAAATAACTCTTTAGATGATGATTTCTGCTGCTTTAGGGTCTTGATATATGTGCAAGGAATAGGTAGTGGCGTTTGATTTGGAAGAATAAAATTGATTAGAGCCTGCCCCTCTGGTTCCCCCACCTACCTCCTTTCACCACGCCCCCCACCCATATCATATATTCACAATACACTAAAGTTGCTCATTTCAACATCTCTGTAGAGGATTTAAGGCTGCTGACTTGGCAGGTCAGATCCCACGTATCTTGTTGCTGGTCCTACGTTGCTGTTGTACCAAGGGAAGTAGGAGGCTTTGTAGAAAGAGAAGAGGGATCATGGGCTTTAAAGCCAGCCAGGGCTGGGTTCAAATCTGGACCCTGCTATTTTCTAGCTTTATGATCCTGGTCAAGTGATACAGTCTTTCTGACCCTCAGTCTCTCATCTATAGCATAGAGGTATAGATGAGAGGTACAGCACTAAACCCATAGAATTCCTAAGAGGTTAAAATGATGTGTGTATGATGTGTGATGAGGATGAAAAATGTGTGTAAGGCATTTGGTTCTGAAAAAAAGGGGGGGATTTAATAGATGGTAGCCATTATTACTAATATCACTATTGCTTATTTTCATCCCTGGCTTCATGAATTTTCTTTCAGCTGTTTTCCAAAGCCCTTACCCTATAGACTCAGCCACATATGTCAAACTCCTCCTCATGCTCAAATCCTTCACTTGGCAAGGTGCTCAGCCCCTTAGCTTGCAGATGTGTGGAGTCCTGCTTGATCCTTTCTTAATAACCTGGGTCCGTGGCAGGCTTTTATTCCTAACCCATGTTGAAGCCCCTCCCTGCAGGAGGATTAGATAGCTCTATCTCCTTGAGTGCATGTGTGGCCATGTGATTTACTTTGACCAGTGAAATATAAGCGAAAGTGGTGTGTTATTGCCAGGCAGAGCCTTTAACCTGTGGGTGGTCATTTTTTACCATCTCTCCAATGACAGAGCCACATAGGGATGGATCTTCCCAAGGCTTGGGTCCTTGAGTGGCTGTGATGAGAAGAGCCTGGTGACTATGATAGAGGTAGTATGAGTAAGAAGTAACTTTTCTGTTATAAGCCGAGAGGTTTTTGATTTATTACTGCAGCATAACCTGGCCCATCCTAAGTGCTATGAGCCTCATCCTTCAATTCTAGCTCCAGTTAGAGTTCTCTTTACCTGCCAACAGCTCCATCAACCCATGTGGATCTTTGGTCCCTGTCAAGTTGTTCTGCCCATTCAATGACTGTCAAATGGGTGTGTAAGGCCACAAGCCAATGCTTCTGCTCAATCTATCTTTTCCTCCCACTTATTATACTCTGACTCTAGCCTGCTAAAACCTGCTCTAAATGTCAAACTGAATTACACACAGGTGTAAAGAAAGTTGGGGCTGGGAAGGGTGGCTCTGGGATGCTTCAATTCTTCTACTCTCCCTACATTTCCCAGCTCTCATTCTTTTTGCCTGGTGCTCAAACTTGACATGCAGTGTAGTTCCCTACAGAGAGGCTGGGGCTACAAATAGGCAGGTCTGGCTCTGGGGCTGCCAGACAGAGGCTGCATTGCTAATCTTGGGCCATTTGTCCTCCCTCCAACTACACTGCTCATGGTGAGCAGGGGCTGTCTGTCTGTCCTTGTCTGCCTCTTGAGCTCTCTGTGTTTTCCTCACAAATACAGTGTCCATCATCTTCATACGTAGCCTCAACCATGCTTCCATGTCTCAACACTATGGTTGGGAGAACTGAGCAGGTGCCGTCCTACTGGTTAGGTTCAGCGCTGTTTGCCTTGCCTCTCCTGATGCCACATTGAGCTTCTGTCCTGTCTCTGAATGCCTCTTTGGTTTTTACCCTGGACTCAGGATCCTTCCAGTATAAAGCCTGCTTCCCTGTTGCAGTCTCAAGGATTATAACCAGTACTCAGAGCTGAACTCTTTGGCCTGAGTCCTGTCACTTTGATGTCAGTTAATTAGTGGCTGCAAAGAACAGAAACCATCTTGAACAAAAAAGGGTTTACCATGAAGCTAAACAAATCTTGGAACTAGAAAAAGAAGGTCATTGGAAACCAAGGGAGCTCTTAGTTTCTGTCATAGGATCTCTATGTTTCAGCCACTGATTGTTGTATAACAAAATACCCCAAGATGCATTGGCCTAAAACAATGAGAATACCTTATTTCTCATGATTCTGTGGGTTGGCCAGGTACTTCCTCTGCTTTAAATAGTGTCAGCTAATGCCCTGCGATGGCTGGAAGTTCCAAAACGTCCTCCCTTTCTTGAATGACAGTTAGTGCTGGCTGGGACTAATGGCCAGGCCTTTGGTTCTTCTTTGTGTTCTACTGCCTTTTATCCTAAATGATTATCCATATGCTGTTTCATGGGATACCTTTATTAGCTGACACCTGAGCTAGGGAGCCTTCCGGGACTGAACTCACATCTATCGCAGTATGAGTGCTCCAAGAGGGACAAGGAGCCAGGATTTCTGCTTTCAGTACTTGCCGTTTTGTCATTGATTGCCTGAGCAGACAGGTGCTGTTCCACATTTTACCTCTGCTGGGTCAATTACAGTGATTTCAAAGGACATAAATGTGTCTGACAAGTCTCATTGGAAAGAAAATTCCTTCAGATTAACAATAAATTGATCTGATTACGCAATCCTGGTATCATTCAGAAGAAAAATGCAAGGCTGAAGTGGAGTGGCAATCTTTATTCATATCAATCTGTGAGAAAATGGAGTGTAAGGAAAGCTTGAGGCAAGGAATGAAAAATGTCTGCTCTCTGATGGCCAAAAAATACCTGCATCTCAATGATGCTGCTACTCAGAGATGTGCAGGACAGATGTTTAGAAACTATTAAGAGAATTGCAGACTTACTGATTTACCTTTTTGTAATAAGGCAAAGGTCTCAAGATCTAAATATTTGGAACCCAGATGGGAGGTGGCTTTGCCCTTTTGTTAATGACTATTACGTTATTTTTAGGCATTTTTGTGAGCCTGGTGAAGATCAACAGAGTGGTAACCTACTCTGCCTGTGACCCACAGTAGGCTTGACATGCATGTTAGTCACACCACCTAGCAATGATGGGGAGAAACTAATTGATTGACTTAATAGAGACAGAGAGATTACACTCAATGACAGGGTAACTGTTGCTCTTGATGGATCACCTCTGTGGTAAAGACTTATCTGACTCTCCCAGGCAAAATGACTCCTTCCTTCCTCTCTTCTCTCACAGTGCCCTGGATACACATCTGTTAAAACACTTCTCAAATCTGTTCAATCAAATATTTATTCAGTCCTTATTAGATGTCATGTTCTGTGCTAAAGGGCAGTAGCAGTGCGTTAATTCATCATCTCTATCTTACTGCATTACTTCAAATCCTTACCAGCTCTTTCTTGGGTTATAGTCCAAGAATATAATCCTCATCCCCAAGAAATTTATAGTCTGGTAGGAGATTGCCATAGATGATGTTGATTAAAAACCAAGCCAGCATTACTTCCATTCTTCTCTGCTGGAAGAGACTTCATTTTGTTCTGTTGGCTCCTCCTCCATCCCATGACTTAGGCAAGATCCCAATTAATACAAACCCATCATAGCCAACAAGTGATTGGTTTGTGGGGGGTCATGTGATTCAACACTTGTCAACATAAAGGGAACTTGGCAGCAGAGCCTTCTAGGAAAGATTTCTTCATTGATACAAAGAGACACAGGGATGTAGGATGTTTTCATTTGTAGATTTGATGCCTGGAAGTGCTATATTCACTTATTCCTCAAAAGGAGAGCTTGCCTTCAGGCAAGCCAACAGGGTAGCAAAAAAGGTGGAAAGAACCTGGGTTCATGATGCTATCTTTAAGTTGTTCAAATAACCCAAACTAGAGGTATCCTACAGTAGGATATCTGTTATGGTGCTTATGCCAGTTACTGGCTGAATGCTTACTTTCTAATATAGGATGGAACTGATAAAGGGTAAACTTACTGTAACAATTAAGGCAGAATATGAGAAACACAAAAAGAGAGATACAAAGTGCTATAAGAATTCAGGAGGAGGTAGTTCAATTCACTGGAGTGAGGAGAGACAATAAGAAAAATCAGACTTACAATGTAAGTCACACACAGGCAGCACATTTAGATCATAGGAGGTTTTGGGTGTGTGTCTGGCTTACAGAAAATTTTAAGCCAGGTGTAAAAAAATAGGATCTTTCCTACAAAAGTCAATATTTATTTTTGCATACTTTGCTCCAGTGCCCACCTAGCAATACAGGCTGGGGTTAGGGACTTTTTCTTTCTTTCTTTCTTTCTTTCTTTCTTTCTTTCTTTCTTTCTTTCTTTCTTTCTTTCTTTCTTTCTTTCTTTCTTTCTTTCCTTCCTTCCTTCCTTCCTTCCTTCCTTCCTTCCTTCCTTCCTATTATGAGGGTAAAAGTAGGGGAGTGGACTCATTTGAAGGCATTTAAGAGTTAGAAAAAGATCCATTTGACCTTAAGCCTGTTTCTAAGCAGAAAGATCGAGTTCATTGTGTGTTGAGTGCAATGAAACTTTTTAATAAAATGATTGATGCCCATGGAGTCTGCTATAGCCCTTGGTCTACAGGATCCCTGAGCTACTATATATCCTAGATCTTTATTTTCCCAAGCACTTTGAGTATGAGGACACATTATGGGCTACAGGATCCTGTCGTTATATTTAATATATTATTGGATTTACCTACTAAGGTAGAGGACTGATTAAGATAAATACAACGATCTCATCCTGGAAGGAATTTCTTTTGCAAAAGAGTTTGACAAGAAGATCCCCTTTTTATCTGGACAATAAAATATACCAATTTCTCAAAACTGTCATGTTTGGCCAGTTCATCTGGTAAGAGAATGGGAAAAGGGAGACATCCATCAATTTTATAATCTGTAGTCTATCACCCTGACCAAATCAGGAGGAAGGGTACATGGAGAACATATTTGGAAAGAAAAGTTATTTTCAAAATGTCTGGAGTAGGAAAACAAATTCCATCAGCTCAATTTCAACAATATATGCAGATAAGATTTTGCTCTTGAGAAGTCTCCATTTGCCCCCATTAGCTATAAAACTTTTACCATTGGCCAGCAATAGCATATTAGAATTAGTAATGTGGCTTTTAAAAAACACAACAGTGATGTAATTAGCATATTAGTATAAGCTTAATGATTTTAAAATGGAAAAGCTAGTGATGTGCTTTTAAAAAAAATCTAAGAAATTATCTAAACAAAATTGGCTCCCTTCCATTCTTTGTGCTTGTTCTTCAGGTAACAAGTTGAATGAAGAATTAGTACTGCTGCAGATGGGAATACCTGCAAAAACATGAAACAGATCTTGAATTGATTAACAAATGAAGTCCAGAGTAAACAATGGGAATGAAAGGTGAGTGTATGTGTGGAAGAACAGAGCAGCCTGGCTTTAGCACTATTCAGAAACACTGAATATTTTCTTGAATGTTTCATTTGGGATACCAGTTTAGCTACAAATAGCTAGAAGAATCAAAAAGCTTTTTCCAAAATTCAGATATAGGTGTGAAAACCAAAAGAAAGATTCCATGCTCAGTGAAATTCCTCTAAATGGCTGTCAGAGTTCTCATGATAGAATACTTAGAATTTTAAAGGCATTATTATTTTTCACAAATAAAAGTTAAAATGGTAAAATAATATGTCATTTTCCTAATAAGACTGTACTGGCAAATTTGAAGCCTAACCTAGGCTTTGAGGGACAGCAGTAGGTATTCAAAACAAAGCAATCTGGAGCATGGCGCCAGACTGCTGGTCTTGTCTCCCAAGTCCCTCTTATTAAATGTGACCCAAAGTGTTTTACCTAACTTTTTGGTAGCTCAGTTTTCTGTTTGGTAAAATTAGGCTGTTAATAGTACCTCATGGGTTATTTGGAGGAATAAGTGTGATGACACATGTAAGTGCTTAGCACTGTGCATGACCTGTTCATGTGTTTAGCAGTCAACACACAGGAAGTGCTTATTAAATATCAGATATTATTGTAAGGATATCTTATATTGTAATGTTTGACTGACTTACGTATTTTGAGACTATCACAAAATCTAGAAAACATCTACCCCTGTAAAGATAACTTTGCATAGAAGGGGCTTAGGAATTCTCTGTTGGATAAATATATACATGTATGAATTGGTCAATTTTAGCTTTCTGGCTCTGTGTGTTGATATAAGAAAGATAGGCAAATTGATATAAAAGTTATTTGAATAGAAGAATGCCATTTTATGGTAAAAATCAAATAACATTTAAATGTTATTTTGCAGTCAGGAATACCATTAAGTCCCTTTGTATTTTACGCATCACAACAAAATCAACAGACATTTGAAAAATGGTATATTTTTGCACAAGGCATTTTTTAATTCAGTGAAGGATATTCGTTAAGAGTTGTGTGCTCCCTCTCAGCGGGTTGGCTAGGTGGGTGATACCACATACGTTCCTAACTTCTGAGGATTTTCTCACTTGTAAAATGGGCATATTAGTAAGACCTACCACATAGGTTTGTGGTAAAGATTAAATAATATAATTCAGGTACATCATTAGCACATTTCCAGATACATAGCAAGAGTATGATGTCTATATTATGACAGACAATGCATGGTGTACATGTGTGTTATAGAATTGCTCACTTGAGTTCTACCAGCTTTTGTGAGCTCTCAGCCTCCAGGTTGGGAGCTTGTGGAAGGAGCCAGCAGTGGAATGTTTTGGGTTTGAGCCCTAGCTCTTCTTTTGCTCACCAGCAACATATACCTCATTTGCCAGGGAGGTTTACCAGTAAGCTATTTCTGAGTAACAAACCATCCCAACATTTAATGGCTAAAAGGAACAAACATTTAATTATTACTCACACTTTTAAGTGTTGCTTTATTGCTTTTTCTGGTTTGGGCCATCTTGGCTGGGGCTCAGTGTTTTAGGACAGCCTCACTCATATGTCTGTGGCCTCAGGTGGGACAATTGGCCATTTGGAATGGCCGAGACATCTCTCCACATGGTTTCCAAACCTCTAGGAAGTCAGCCCAGGATTATTCACATAGTTTTGGAAGGGATTGCAGAAAGAAGGGAAAAGCCTAGTCTGCAAGAGCTTTTTTAGCTTCTGCTTGCTTCACATTTGCTTATGTTCTATCAGTGAAGTCAGATTCATGGCCAAACCCAGATTCCAGAGGCACAGAAATAGACTTCATTTCTGGACTGAAGGAGCTGCAAGGTAGAAACATACAAAAAGGGATGGGAAAGGTTTGTGGAAATTTTGCTTCCTACAACAGAAGGCAATTTAATTTCAGGATTTTCCGAGCTTATTCTCTTCCATTCAAGCTGAGCTTCAGATACTTTGATTATTTCTTGTTGGTTTTAAAGGACATTTGGAATCTCTTCTGAAATGGGTATTCAACTCAATTCCAATGTGGGACCATAAATTCCTCATTATCTTCCCCACATTTTGAAGATGGCTTCTGAACATAGTGAAATGCAATACTTCTTTTTCATATGCATGCAAATAAAGTTTAGACAAGCAAAATAACTGACAATGTATTAACTACTATATTCCTTTTTGTATTTTAGTTTATATTTGCCAATACATCAATACTTTCACCTTCTAGTATCCAAATCCACATTTATTATCTCATGTTTGCTAGTTGTCTCTCTGTGACTGAACTGTCAGCCTGTGGTCATGGCATTATGGCACTAGGCCTTCACCTCTCCTGCATCCATACTCTTGCCATGGCCTCACTGTGAGCAGAATAAATTTCTCTGCTCTTTGATTTTGGGCTTGGCCATGTGGTTTGCTTTGGCTATGTGGTTAGAAGTGACAGTATGTCAGTCCAAGACTAGGAGACTAGGCTCTAAGAGGTATATAGACTTGTTCTCTCGAGTCTCTGCCATTGCATAAGAACATGTTCTGTGAGCCTTCTGGTTTGAGATGAATGAGACACATATGCAGCAAAGCCAGCACAGGTGACCCACAGACCTGGGAGAAGTAGAGCTTCTCCAAAAGCCAAAAGTGGGCGGACCTGGCCAAGCTTGACCTTGAACAGTCTAACCCTAGTGTACTGAAGACATGTGAACCATAATAAATAATTGCCATTTTAAACCACTGTGCTTTGGGTGGTTCCATATGCAGGAGTAGGAAAGCACAAGTCCCTGGAAGGTCGGTTATCGTCCATGATGTAGTAATGGATACACAGTAGGGACACAAGATACATTTATCTGTTGGTTGAAGTTTGCACATTGCATTAGCTTTCTGTTGCTGTCATAACAAACAACAGCAAATTTAGTAGCTTAAAGCAACACAAATTTGTTATCTCAATGTTCTATAGGTTAGAAGTTTGACTGTATTTCCCCTGGGCTAAAATCAAGGTGTCAGCAGGGCTGTGTTCCTTTCTAGAGGCTCTAGAGGAGAATTCATTTCCTTGCCTTTTCCAGCTAAAGGCTGCCTATATTCTTTGGCTCAATAACCCCTTCTTTCATCTTTGTTATGGGCTCAATTATGCCCCCCCACCCAGTTTGTATGTTGAAGTCCCAATCTAGTACCTTTAAATGTAACCACATTTGGCAATAAGGTCTTTGAAGAGGTGGTTATGATAAAATGGGGCTGTTGGGGAGGGGCCCTGATCCAGTATGACTGGTGTCCTTCTAAGAAGAGGAAGAGACGCCAGGGGTGCACGTGTACAGAGAAAAGGGTGCCTGAGGACCCAGAGAGCATGAGGCCCTGCAGACCAAGGAAAGGGGCCTTAGCAGAAACCAAACACACTGATTCCTTGATCTTGGACTTTCAGGCTCTCAAATTTGAGGACATAAATTTCTGTTGTTTAAGTCCACTAGTCTGTGGTGCTTTGTGTGGCAGCCTGAGCAAACTCAAATGATCTTTGAGGCCAGCAACATAGCATCTCTCTGACCATTTTTCCCTTATCAGGTCTCTCCAGCCAGGAAAAATGGTCTGCTTTAAGAGAACTCACAGGATTAGATTAGGCCTACTCAGATAATCCAGGATAATCTTCGATCCCAAGGGACCTAATCCTAATCACATCTACAAAGTCCATTTGCGACCATATCACAAATTCCAGGGATTAGGATGTGAGCATTTCGGGAGTGAAGGGGCATAATTCTACTGACCAGAGACATAAGAGGTAGTCTTGAGATTCTATGAATTCATAGTCTGACCAATAATGAATGAAGTATTAATGTCATTTTGAGAGACTAGTGCCACGAAAACAATCATTTAGTAGAGATCATTTATTTTTTTCCTTGTATTTTCTCATTTCCTAATTCTAGGGTCTATGTGTTAACTCACATTTGCCCTCCTCCTTGATTTCTAGCAGAATGCATGAGGATTTAGTCCATCCACGTTTCTGCCATTAAAGAGCTTTCCACACTAAACCATTTCTTCAAATCTTGCCTGTTTTTACAAGATTCCCTCTAGCTCTTTCTGTCTGTAGAACCCTGCCTCTCCACTGAGGAATTATTAACAAAAGCCATCCACTGCGAGACACTTTCTTCCAAATTATAAATACACTCCATGGAAAAACCTCCGTGAATCTTTTTCATTGGAAAGCTTCATGCTGCCATTGGAAAGTTGGGGAATGAATTGCATGGCATGCTTGGTTTTTTTTCATGATCTGGGTCTCAGAAGCTCTATTAAAAGTCTATTAAGTACCTTATCAGCTTCCGTTGGAGCCACAGATGAGAACTTCGTGTTGGAATTCATTTTCCACTCATGCCAATTAAACTATCAGAAGTGTGCTGTGCTGACTTTTCATATTTGCATTTGATAGCTAGGGCCAGCTGTTAAGTACTTTCCACTGTAAATTAAGTGTCATGTGCATCTTTAAATTTATATATTTAAACACATACCAAATACATGATGCTGGAAATATGCAAAGAAATACCAAACAGGAACCGCATTTTTGGCAGATTCACAATTGCACATTCGGCCATCAGTGAAACCACTCTACCCACAGTAGGGCCCAGGGGGTTGGGGGCGCTGGTAATCAGTGGATCACAATTCTTTTCTCTCTGGTCAGAAACCAACTTGCCTCTTCTTATGACAACCTCTCACTCTTGAACACCTTAACATTCAGCTTTTGTATTCTGGAATAATTCCCCAGACACAAAGTGACAGTTGCTTTCCAAGTGACAAACACAGCTCCCCATCCACTATGACCTCTTCTGCTGTTTCTGCTAGGACTTCAGCTGGTGCTCTGCCAAAGACCAGAGTTCTTCGGCTTCTCAAGAATGTAATACTTCATGGCTCATTGGAAATTGAGTCGTCACAAAGCAAAGCTTTACGGCAGGAGCTGAACGCAGTATCCTGGGTGACATCTGGCAGTGTGTGATCTAAGGCACATACATCAGGGACTGGAAGTCCCGAGGGGCTTTCTCTCGTGTTGCTCAGCTTAAGCAGAAGGAGAGGAATGAGGACTTAAAGTGTCATGGGTTTCATGCTAGAAACATTTGGATTTACATTCTATTATTTCAGCTGTCAAGTTCCTAAAGTAGATAAAGATGTTTGCAGTCACTCCATGAGACTTCTCTGTGCAGGATCAGATTTTTTTGTGGATTTAGAGAAAACAGCAGTGACAGAAGTTCAGCAAATATTTTTATCACTCTAACTGGATGTCAACAATGAGTAAGAGGTAGAGGAGGAGTCCTGCGCACAAATGTTGCCTGTTTCTAAACACTCTGTTTTGTGCTGTTTGGCAGCTCATGGGTAGGACAAGAAAAGGCAGTTAATTCCTTTCTCTCCTGGTGTTGTGCACCAGGAGAAAACCTCCTACTCATAAACACATGAGGACTTGTCAGCTGTGTTGGATCAGGAAATATGTTTTTTTCATAATTAGAGATTTATATATTTATTTTAAATTTATTATTATTATTATTATTATGGGGAGGGTGGAGGGGCAGTGGGGAAGGGAGAGAGAGAATCCCAAGCAGGCTCCACACCCAGTGAGGAGCCCAACCTGGGTTCGATCTCACAACCCTGAGATCATGACCTGAGCCAAAATCAAGAATCAGACCCTTAACTGACTAAACCACCCAGGCACCCCACATAATTAGATTTTTAAGGAAAAATTTAAAAGTATTATTTTCTCCAGATGATCAGTATGCTGTTCGGGTTACTCCTGAGGACTCTTAACATCAAAGAGAATATTAGGAGTTGTGGTAGTTGCACCTGTGGCCCCAATTTTTATCCTTCTCTGCATCCACACCTTTTGCCATGTGAGTTTGCCTTTCCCATCCCTGGAAAGGCAGAGTTGGTTTCCCTGTACCATGTGATTTACTTTGGCCAGTAGAACGAGGCAGGGGTGATGGTATGCCATTTCTGAGCTGAGGCTTCCCAAAGCCTTCACATGCTTGTGTTTTCCTTCTGTACCTGTGTTGCTGTGTGCAACCTCCAACCTACCTACAGATGCGTGAGTGAGTCCACCAGCCCACAGACACAGGAGTGAGGTGAGTGAGCAAAGCTGAGCCCCGCCTAGGTCAGCAGACTCCCCAGGGATCTACATGAGGTAGAATAGTGAATGATTATTGTTTTAAATCCTGTTTTGTGTATTTTATTAGACAGCACGTTTATGGCAATAGCTCATTGACACTAGAGTGTTAACACTTAACAACATTCGATAGGTATTTGCAAAATGAATGAGTGAACAAAACTACCCAGAATATTTCTCTGTGTGTATATGTATACACAAATGTGTATATAGACAAAAGCAAAATAATAAGACATACACACACCACAATGTACATTTTCACCTGTCTGTAGGTAGACCCTTCCATGTTTTAGTTCTCATAGTTCTCCATTAAGAGCTGGTTTGAGATTAATTGGATGGTTGCCAAGCTCACCCCGTGTGAGAGGCAAGTCTACCTCACAAGGCTGTCCGGTTTTGTTGTCCCATCGAGTATGATTTCAATAACTGTGTAATTCATTTTCATATGTTTTGTCATTGACCAACTAGCTTTCCAAGCCACTAAGTAAAATAAGTAGTTTGCAGACAAAAGGACAGTGATATTGACCTCCTTTTCCCCACAGAAAGGAAATACACAAAATTTTTAAAATTTCCTTGGTGCTACTGACACTTTAAAAAAACACAATGTCTATTATAGGCAATATTAAAACTGTGCTGCAGAAAATGATCAGAAAAATTTTCTTCCGCATTAGCGCTGTAATTGCACTTAAGGAGAATATAGAAGGATTAATTAATTTCCCTGTTCAATAGGAGTTTGATTCTGGCTTTAAAAGCTAAAATTGGAAGTAAAACCTTGAGTTGATAATGGCATTTGAGTTTTCTAATCAATTACTGTCTCTAAACCTATTCAGCACCGTGGTTCCAAAGAATGAGGAGAGATGACACATCTTCCAGAAGTGAAATGAAGTGATAGTTGATAAGTTACTAATCAAGCATCTTATTCCTAAAACATTTTAAGTTTTTAAAAAAATTTCTTCTAGACTGCTCAGAGGATTTTTAATATACATATTGTATTATAATATATATTATACATATATATTATGTTATGCATATTTTTTGTGTATTAGGTTTATTATGTGTATATGTGTGATACATATCTGTGTATGCATGCATATATTCAATTTATATATAACATACATATTTGTTTGCCAGTTTTTGGTCATCAGACTGGATAGAATTCTAACTTGGTACAAATTACAATTCCCACTAGGTGTTTGGAAAGCCACAAGACTGTAGTTTTGAGATTAGCTATGATGGGGTCTGATGACCTTGACTCCCACTCCCTCAAAGATAGTGAACCACTAGCTCTTTCTCACATGTGCCTATTTTTAATAGAAATAAAGAGTGTCAAGGGAACTAGAATTTGAGGAGAACATGTCCTTGGCCATTGAACAATTGCCTATTTTGATCTAGGATTTAACAGAAAAAAAATAGTTGGAGTATTGTTCATTCCAACCAAATTTCAGATTTTCTTCCCCTCCAGGTCCTTGTAAGATTCTAAGTGCCTTATTATATAAGACCCAAAATAATCTGGGCTTCCTATTAATGAAAGACTTATTTTCTGTGTAACTATATATACTTTGTTAAATGTGTAAAAATAACAATGCCGTAAAACATATGAGCTACATCATAGGGGAACATGGGGAATAGGAAAATTTTCTTAGTCTTGATCTGACATATGCACCTGTAACTGCTGTCTTCAGTTGGAGGATTGGTAGAGGAAAAAATATTCAAGTCATCTGTTGATGGAATGACCCAACTGATTGAATGACTGATTCGACCAATAACAGAATGATTTGAACAACAAATAGATCTGTAAATCATTTTATTTCTAGGAAAGTTTTGAATGCTAAGAACTATTCTGAAGACTGATTATGAGTGTACCCTGCTTACCTAGTGAATTTAGAATGATTTTAACAAATCACAAACTTGTATAGTAATAGTGCATATTTTGAGGGCTTTAAAAATAATCTTTCTTATGTGATTATTTAGGTGATTTTCCCCTTTACTTATAGGTTGTTTGTATGTGCATCTGAATGTTGTATGTGTATCTGTATGTGTGCATGCGTGTGTGTTGGGAAATATGAGTAAGAATTTAACACATTTAGTTTTCAAAAATCATTGAAGAGACAGATTCATCTCAAGTTTTAGGTTTCTAACATAAATACATTTTATAGACAATATATTGCTTTTAGGGAGTAGAATGGATATTCTTCTTTGGGGATTACTTACTGATTTTCTTTAGACTTTAACAATATACAGTACTTTATTGCTTAGTTTTAAGCAAATCTAAATCAATAGTAGGTTATACAAGCAGACAGTGGATATATATATATATATATAGAGAGAGGCATAATCCAGAATACATGCCATGGTCATAATGAGAATTTGTAGAAATGCTCACTTTAGATGATCCTTGTTAATCAACGCAGCAGAGATGTGAAGAAACAGAATGATCTTGTATTTCCTCAATACTCAATTCTTAGGATAACTTATTTGTATTTTAACTTTCAAGTAGGTTAACCTAGAAGTGATTGTATTTTTTCAAATTTTATAATGGATAATGGTCATGGTCAAATTTTAAGACAGAATTAGTAATGTTAATTATGAACCCTGACTCTGATAGCGATCTGTTTCTTTTTAAAGGTTATTTGATCTAACTTCTGAAATTAAAAATAGAAATATGCATATTTGTACCCACATCATGATATATAATCTACATCAAACAAGACAAAAATGCCTTGGGAACATAATATATATTGGAACAAAAATGTCTACTATTTAAGTGCTTTTAGAGTGTTTTTCCTGATTCGGACAGAAAAAGAACAGTTCCTAATGAACAGAAATATGCGACCATATTTGCTGGCTTTTCTTCCCTTTTATGTTTATGTGCATTTCATTTCTTTGAAAGTCCCACGAGACTCTGATCCTCACTTTCCTTAATGACTTCTATACACTGTAAAGGATGCTCTTCGTGAAGTGTGAAATTCATGGCTTATCTGTGTAATAAGTGAAAATGAAAGACTGTTATATATCCTTAATGTTGTTGGTTTATTTTTTAAGTGATGAAATACAGGTTATGTCTACAGGGTGTTACCTCTTTTTCTACATTTTACACACGTTACCTTTATGCTACAGCAAAGTACACAGAATGTGTATTAATTTTTCCAGTGAAAGAAAAAACTGAAACTCAGCAATGGTAAGCCAAAATCTGTATGATTACAAGGTCTCTGGCAAAGTTTACAGGTGGAATTAGGATTCCTAATTCTGTCTGCTTTCCACTGTCACACATTTATCTGGCAGCTAATGAGAATCTGTGTCAGTGCTGATCTTTTATACAACGGTGAGTAGCCTTGAGGCCCTAATAAAGCGGTTGAGGGAACAGACCTGAGAAAGATGTATAAACATCCAAACCAAAGCAATGGACACAAAACTGAGTGTCGGTAGAGTCGGGGAAAGCTTTACTGAGTGATTTTCGAGGGGGTCCTTGGAGAACTCCAGAAGGTGGAAAGAGACCTTGATTCTTTCTCCCCTGTCCACATATCCAACCTATCAACGTCTCCCTCCACTCCGTCCCTTGAGTGTGTAGGAAATCCAAGCCTTTCTCTTCACCTCACCTCTGCTACCCTAGTCCAGGGCATCACGAACTCTGCCCTGGCATCTTCCAGACAGCTCCCCCACACTTAACCCTGATCATTGCCCATCAGTGGTTGTTAGCAACGTCTGTGGCAACATCATGGCGAATCAGGCCACCCCCTCCATGTCATCTTTTGGTGACTTTCCAACACTCTTAGGATAAGGTTCAACCCTCATCGTGCCTACAAAGCCCTGCACAATCTGCCTCTGATGCTTTTACATCCTCATGCAACACCATGTTCCTCCTAGCTTGTTCTCCCACCAAATTCTTTTCTATCAGTTCTTCCAAACACTGAGACCAGATATGATGGTCAATTTTATGTGTCAACTTGACTGGGCCACAGGGTCTAGATATTTGATCAAATATTATTTTGGATGTTTTTGTGAAGAGTATTTTTTAGCTCTGATTAACAGTTCAATTGGTAGACTTTGACTAGGACAGAACCCTCTGTAATGTGGTGGGCCACATCTAATCAGCTGGAGGCCTTAAGAGAAAATAGTCTGACTTCCCGTGAACAAGAAAGAATCCTGTCTGCCTACTGACTTCAGACCTGACTTTCAACACTGACTCTTTCCTGGATTTCCAGCCTGCTGGCCTACTCTGCAGATTGTAGGCTCACTAAGCCTCCACAAAGTATTGTGAGCCAATACTTTAAATTTTCTATTTCTTCCTCTCTCATTTTATGTACAGATTATAGATACAGATACAGATACAGATATAGATATGTATGTATAGACACATACATATACACACATACACACATTCTGTTAGTTCTGTTTCTGCTCTTCTGAGAACTCTTACACATACCTCAAGACCTTTGTGTGGCTCTCATCCTGGGAAACCCTTGTATCAAACTCCTTCTCATCATTCAAGTTTCAGCTTAAATGCCTTTATGCTTTCCCTGACCCTTTAATCACAAGGAGATTTTTTTTTTAATTCACTTAAAAAAGCCCTTTGCTTTTGCCTCTTAGTATATGTGATAATTTGTAGTCATACATTTATTTGTGTAATTATGTGTGTCCCATCTGTATTTCACATGAGAGCAGTTTCTCAACCTCTTTGTCATCATCACCCGTAAGGACCCTTTGTAGACATTTTTTTTCTCTAAACACCTACCACCACAAATATACTATCTGTTTATATGTACTGTATGTATATGTAAAGAGAGAAAGGTTTTTTTTGCCCCTAACGGCCAATTTTCAGCCACTAGGGGATGATATCACCGGTGCTGGGAATTATATGGTACAATGTGAGCTCCACGGTAGGCCATTGCTTCTCCCTTTCTCCCCTGTACACCCACCGCCTGGCCTGATGCTGCAGCATAGCAAGTGCTCAATAAAGATGCATTGAATAAACTGAATAAAGGAATTGGCTGCCTGGGAAGAGCATTCAGGAGCCAGCACCCCTGGGTGCTGCTTCTATATTTGCCATCTGTGGTCTCAGACAAACCTCTTCACCCTCATCTCCTCATTTTTAAAGTGGGAATAGTAACAGCTCCTAAATCATGGTATACTATGAAGGTGAGACAAGATAATCTATGCAAAGGGCTTAGTAGAGTGCCTAATGTAGTCAGTGCTAAATAATATGCAAAGAGGGGCGCCTGGGTGGCTCAGTCATTAAGCGTCTGCCTTCGGCTCAGGTCATGATCCCGGGGTCCTGGGATCGAGCCCCGCATCGGGCTCCCTGCTCGGCAGGAAGCCTGCTTCTCCCTCTCCCACTCCTCCTGCTTGTGTTCCCTCTCTCGCTGTGTCTCTGTCAAATAAATAAATAAAATCTTAAAAAAAATTAAAAAAATAAATAATATGCAAAGAAAAATAGCTACCTTTGCCAGGTGTATATGTGTGTGATGTTAGAAAAAGCTCAGGGTTGAGAAGAATGTTAGGATCCACACCATCTCTACCATATTTCCCCAATTTAGAGCTGCCATTTTTCAGTCAATAACCCTAAGTAAATACCTGGATTTCCCAAGATGAGTTGCTTAGGACCCATACCTGTTCTGAATATTTCTTTTTTTTTTTTTTTTTAAATTACTATTTTTGAGAGAGAGAGAGAGAGAGTGCACTGGCAGGAGGAGAAGAGTGAGAGGGGGAGAATATCCCAAGCAGATTCCACGCTGAGCCCATCCCGGGGCTCGATCTCAGTATCCTGAGATCATGACCTGAGCCAAAACTAAGAGTCTGACACTCAACTGACTGCCCCACCCAGGCACCCCTGTTTTGAATATTTATCATGGGGAGAAATCAATGTGCTGGGGACTAAGGGGGCAGTTCAGCGAGATGTGGAAGGACTTCTGATCACTGATCCCCGGGAAGTCACTCAAAAGCACTCATTCTCAGTTTTCTCTTCTGTAAAATAGTGATGATAATGGTATCTGTCTTCCTGATTTATTTTGAGGCTTAAAGAAGGAGGAAACTAAAGTCTCTTGTAAAAGTAAAGTATGTTTGTGTTTGTAATAACAAGATTACTCCATATCTGATTGCTTGGTATGCGCCTGCTTTGTGCTAAACTGATGGAGAAGCATCTGTTTAATTAATCCCCACCATATCCTCTCAGGAAGGTGTAATCATTTTATACTTGAGGATACTGAAGCTGGGGAAGATTTAGTTACTTGCTCAAAATCACATCGCCAGTAAAGGACAGAATCAAGATTCTTCCCTGGAGGGAGGTGCACGCCAGGGCCCACCTTGAAAATCACTACTCTTCGCTATGATTCTAACAATCACTGAGATGTTACAGGCATTTTGCTAACTGCTTTACCTTCATTTCAAAATTTAACTCACACAGCAGTTTTATGACTTGGGTGTTCTTAGTAATTTCTGTATAACAGATGAGGAAATTGAGACAGGAATGTGACAGTTAATTTTATGTGTCCACTTGACTAGGTGATTGGGTGCCCTGACGTTCTGTCAAACATTCTTTCTGGTGTTTCCCGAAGGGTATTTTTGGATGAGATGAACATTTAAACAGGTGGACCAAATAAAGCAAATCCCTGCTCCTCAAGGTGGGCCTCATCCAATCAGCTGAAGGCCTGACTAGAGCACAAAGGCCAACCCTCCCTAGAGTGAGATGGAATTCCTCTTGCCTAACTGCCTTCTTACTGGGACATAAACTTTTTCCTGCCTTTAGACTCGGACTGAAACATCAGCTCTTCCGGAGTGTGAAGCCTCTGGGTTTCCTTTGGGTCTCCATCTACTCTTCTGAGTCTCCTGCTTGCTGACTCACCCTGCAGTTCTGGGGTCTGGTCAGCTTCCATCACTGCATCAGCCAATTCCTTATAATAAATCTTTTTCTGTATGTGGAAATCTCTCTCTCTCTCTCTCTCTATATATATATATATGTGAGATTAAAAATCAGATGAAGATGAGAAAGAGGAAAATAATTCTGATTCCCTAAAAAAATATATTTCTCCTTTATATAACACCCTAAATAATAAAAAATTGGGTCATGTGTCTAGTATAATATGTATATATATGTGTGTATGTGTGTGTGTGTGTACACACACAGACTATGGGCACATATGTATATATGGAACATATCATTATGTGTGATTATATATATATGCACATAGATTGGTCTATATAGAAACATATATGTATTTATATGTATGTATATAGCAAAAATGCAATATTTTCCAAAATTTTTACTCTTCTTTTACATATATTAAAACAGGAATGATATACTTGGCAAACAAAGATGGCAAGGCTAGTTACGTGATATTTATGTTTTATCTCATTCCCTGTAAGGAAAAAGTCAGCTGGTTAATGCCTCTTTTCAATGTATGCTCTCAGAGAGCTCATCCGTTGAAATAAAGAAAAAAAAACCAAACCCACAGTCAAACAAGTTTGGCATTAATGGCAAGGAGATAGTGCTCTGCTCATGCATTACCTTGTTTACAGAAGCTCCAGAACTAGATTTTATCTGTCAAGAAAGCAAAGATGCAAAGAGAAAAAATGGTTCACTATTAAACTGAGAAGTTCAGATCAGAAGTGTTGTATCATGGAATAACTGGCCCTTCAATGTATTGTCAGAAAAATGCTTTAAATTGTTAATACTGTCAACCTCCTTGACAATGGCCATCTTTCTTATCATTTAAGTAAAGCGTCATTTGCTCACTTTCATAGTTTTTCCAACAGCTTTTAACTAGATAAAGTAATTACATATTCCCAGATAAAATTCAAAATAGAGAACTCTTAGGGTTTCAATGGTGAACACCTGTAAAAGTAAATTATTCTTCTTTCTTTCTTTCTTTCTTTCTTTTTCTTTTCTTCCTTCCTTCCTTCCTTCCTTTCTCTTTCTTTCTTTCTTTCTTTCTTTCTTTCTTTCTTTCTTTCTTTCTTTCTTTCTTCTTTCTTTCTCCTTTCCTCCCTTCCTCCCTTCCTCCCTTCCTTCCTTCCTTTCTTCCTTCTCCATTCTCAGGATGAACCTTCTCCTTGGGTGGTGCAGATCTATATTGAAAGGGGGGAGCCATCCTTCAAATGAGCCATTAGTGGTCCAGTTTCTCCTCTGATATGACAAGTTGGGTTTTCTTCCATCTTACAGGTTGATGAGATGGGCACAGGGTAGAACAGATACTTTTGAAATATGTCTGTCACATCAGAGAAGACCCAGTCAACCTTTTCATGCAGTCACAAACTTCATGCTGGCTCTTCCATTAGGAAGTAAAGAACTAGTAAATAGGTCAATTCCAGAGTTTATTGAGAGCCTGTAGGAAAGTTCTCTTCAGGAGTGCGCCTTGTGGATTTGTAATTTCTATGGCTGTGCCAAATGCATTTAAGATTATTTACTCTACTGGGGCTCCTGGCTGGCTCAGTTGGTGGAGCATGTGACTCTTGATCTTGGGGTTGAGTTCAAGCCCCACATCGGGTACAGAGATTACTTAAACATAAAGTCTTTTAAAAAAAGATTATTTACTCTATTGTGAATAATTTATATTTGCAATAATCAAGGTAAAATTTTTCTTTGTATTCTCTAATCTGAAACTGTGGAATGGACAAAGATGTAAAATAGGATGGTTATTTACTTACACGCTAATGATGCCTCAGAATCCTTTAGAGCCCCTAAAGCTGGGCTCTAAGATAGTAATGTCTTATCTAAAATGCAAAATGAAATGGAATGATCATGGGAAGAAAAGGATCAATTCCCCAGACATGAAGTGACAGGTTGGCATGAAGTTGGTGCAAGTAATCTGAGATCTTCAGCAGGCACAGCTGCAGATTTCTTCCCATCTGGTGGAGCAAGATTAGGGTCTCTCTACCTCCGGGGCAAGCCTGGCACATGGTTACAAAGAACATTTATAAAAATGGTAAATGTTGCCTTAAATTTTACGCTATGAATCTTTATTCTTGCTTATTTTTGCCTTTTTTTTTTTTTTTTAGAAAGAGCACACACGCATGTGAGCAGGGGGCATGGGCAGAGGGAGAGGGAGGGAGAGAGAGAATCTTAAGCAGGCCCAACATGGGGCTCAATCTCATGACCCTGAGATCATGACCTGAGCCAATATCAAGAGTCAGACACTTAACCAACTGAGCCACCCAGGTGCCCCTGTCTTTTTCTGAATGAGCACTGGCCTTCAGTACCTCCATCAGTCTCTACTCAGTCCATTTTTGGGGTTGGGATGAGAGGTAACAGTTCTTCCAAGACAACTAGAGAGTTCCTGACTCCTACTTCTCTTGGCTGTTTTCAATATCTCTGTCTCAAGAGATACCCTCAGACCATTCTGTTCTCTTACTAGTGCTGGTTAGAACTCAGATTTCAGTTGACAATGCCAGGTTCATGAGAGAAAGGTAGACATCAATTGGCGATTGTATTAAGTCTAAAATTTTATACTAGACATGCGTATGTACATTTATACACATGCACATATAAGGCAAGTGTGTGTTCAGTTGAGCACTATGTAACAGGCACTGTACTAGTGCCTATTCAATGAATTATAACAGGGGGTTTAATTAGTTAACATCTGAAAAGCCCTTAGTGTGATGCCTAGCCACAGTAATGCTTATTGTTGTTACACAGCAGGAAATGAAAACCTAAGAGGTTAAATAACTTGCCATAGCTGGTGGCTGTGTCATACAACTATTAATTGTTAAGACCCAGGTATTTTGACTCTATCACATTTTTCTACTCAGTCACTATTCTACAATAAAATGTTTATTGTACTTTGAGAAAAATAAGCACACTCCTAAGCATAGGTCAATAGTGGATGTGAGGGCTCTTTTAAGTAATTATACTAATATAATCATTCTAGATCTCCATATATACATTTTCTAATGTAATTGTTGGTTAGCTGGTGATCAGGTTTAGGAGAAGTAGAAAGATGGTCCCTGATGGATCTGCAAATGGGGCCTGGAGTAATCTTTGTGAAATGGGACACAAGGGTGATTTGAATAATTTGAACTGAAGCTTAGGAGATAGGTTCAAATAAGGGACCCAGAGGGAAAGAAAAAGTAGTAAAGGGATAACATGGTGAGGTGGGATTTTTTTTTCTTTTTTTTTTTTAGTTTCAGAGGTAGAATTTAGTGATTCACCAGTTGCATATAACACCCAGTGTTCATTAATTACATCCCGTGCCCACCCAACTATCCCTTCCTCCCACACACCTCCCCTCTAGCAACCCTCAGTTTGTTCTCTATAGTTAAGAGTCTCTTATGGTTTGCCTGCCTCTCTGTCTTTATCTTATTTTATTTTTCCTTCCCTTCTCTTATGTTCATCTGGTTTGTTTCTTAAATTTCACATATGAGTGAAATCATATGGTATTGGTCTTTCTCTGACTGACTTGTTTCGCTTAGCATAATACCCTCTAGTTCCATCCACATCATTGCAAATGGCAAGATTTCATTCCTTTTGATGGCTGAGTAATATTCCATTGTGTATATATATATATATATATATATATATATATGTATGTATATATACACCACATCTTCTTTATCCATTCATTTGTTGATGGACATCCAGGCTCTTTTCATTGTTTGGCTACTGTGGACATTGCTGCTATAACATTGGGGTATATGTGACCCTTTGAATCACTGTTTGTATCCTTTGGATAAATACCTGGTAGTGTAATTGCTGGGTCGTAGGGTAGCTCTATTTTCAACTTTTTGAGCAACTTCCATACTGTTTTCCAGAGTGGCTGCAGCAGTTTGCATTCTGAGGTGGGATCTTGGAGTGCTTAAGAGCACGTGTGCCATCTCGCATCAGACTGGTAAAGTTCAAATCCTACCTCTGCCACTTTCTAGCTTTGTGATCTTTGTCATCTTATTCAACCTCTCTGAGCTTTGGTTTCCTTACCTGTAGAATGAAGAGAGTAATAACATTTACCTCATAGGTTTATTGTAAAGATTTAGTGAGTTACTAGACATAGAGCACTTAACTTGCCTGGTGCACAGTAGACACTCAATTTAATAATAACCTATCCTGTTGTTGTTTCCATTATATGTCTTTGCAAAGTTTTGGAATATATTGTGGGGCAAGTTTAGCGTCAAATCACCATGGGAAATGTGTGTGATTATATCGTAGGTTTTGATTCTAAGGGGGTACGTAAATTGGGCTGGGTAATGGGAGTGGAAAACCAGCCAGCGGAAAATGAAACATCATTAGCTCTATGCATGTCTGGGAGGGGTGTCTCTGTGCAGCCACTAACTCCAAGAGCTGCTCCAGCTGAAAAGCACAGTGAAAGCAGTGATGGTCCGAGGCACCAGGACTGTGAGTGAACAAAGGGCCTGGCAACCATCCACGTGGAAGGAAATCACACTTGCCAACATCCCCTCTCTTGAGACAGTCTTACAAGGAGCACTACTGCTTATCTGGGAGTTATCACACACCTAAGGGTTGCTCTCAAAACTCCCTTGGGTCTGTTGGTAGTTAGAGATAGAATCTTGCATCGTAACCCTGAGTCTTATCAGTCTCTATGGTAGTGAAGCTAAACTTTATTTACAAATATTTAAAACTGATCGATCATTAATTTGAATGCCTTTCCTTGACAGTTTGTATTAAGGCAGTAGTGCTCAACTGTGTGATTTATGTCAGAATCACAATGGAGAGTATGAAACATCCCTTGGGAATTTTTTTAGAAATGCTTATCTCCTGGCCTGCCCCAGCCCTAATGAATAAGAACTCTCAGAAGGGAAGGTCTGAACTTGTATATTCTAAAAGAACTCCGTGTGTGATTCGATGCCACAATGCCTGCACCGCTAAGTGCTTTACTTTGCCTTGACATTTTATTCCTTTTGGAAAGACCCAGGTGAAGACAATCTGGTAAGCCTCAATTGAATTTGAACACCTTCTTCCATTTTTTAGTGCCAGAAGATTGAGTCTTCTTGAGTTGGCTAGAAGCAGGACAATTTATGAGGAGCTGGATTCTATTGTTCTGATTTATGGCGCCATTATGGAGACTTGGTCCTTTAGGATGAATGTCTGACCTCCAGTGACTGCCAAGGGCTTTGGAAAGTGAGAGAAATTTCCCAAGGAGCTGTTGGAACCTTGAGTCAGAGGCCAAAATTTACTCTTCTTTACGTAGCTCCTCCATCCCAAGCAGGGTGGCACCTGGCAAGACACTCATCTTCTTTGAGTTTCTGTTTCAACATTTCTGCATTGGCACAAAACCTACTGCAGAGCGGTTGTTGTAAGAATTAAATGAGGGAAAATAAAGGATGCACACAGCTTGTATATTGGTGGTAAACAATATTACTTTTCTCCCTTCTTTACCTATTACCTCTTTTTCCTCCTGTACCATCTGTTCATTATTAAACATAGTGTCCAGCAGTCACTAACCTGCTTAACTAATTCACAGTAGCTCCCAAGTGCCAAAGTAGTTCCCATTATCAGTATTGAGCTTGTGCTTTGCATTCTGATGGTCCCCACAATTCACTTGGATATTTTCTATCCGTCAGTGGTTTAGAAACCTGTGGTTTGAAACTATACGAATGTTGCAAGTAGGACTTTGAATGAATCTGTTCAAATTCCTGAATTCACTTCTTCATGGCTCCCTTGTATTCTTGAAGGTTGTTTAAGTCCTGTAAACCCCTACTGTCAGACCCTTGCTAACTTCCAGAAGTCACTAAGAGCACTTCCTTACTTTTGTAGCTATAAAGACTTGCCTGGTAAAGGGAAAAATACGATGTCACATTGTGGCTGCCCTCCATGAGCCTCTTCTCCACAGCCTTCCCGCTCACACTCCTCACAGAGTCTGTGTTCCCCATATCAGCCTCGCTCCCAATTCACCATGGACCCCCTGGGAAATAGAGTCAACAGCCTTGGTTGTACATCTTGATGCACTTGTGTTCTTGAAGATGCCAAGCCTTGCGATGATCAGAGGGTGAAAACTGATAAATACTCCTGAATCAGGAGCCTCTTGAGCCCTCTCATTTCTACAGATATAAAGATTTGGAAAGATTATTAGTGCCTGTGAGAATTTAGAATCATTGCTAGAACTTTTTGAATACAAATTCCTGCCCTCTTGGTTCTGTCTGTGTTTCTGTTTACCACTTAGTACACTGAGAAAGCAGACAGATCCTCATAGCTTGAGGGCCAAGAAAGAGTTAGTTTTCTCATTTTTCATTCTGGGGAGAATTGAATAATCAGTGGTACTAAATTGCCACTCCCCACATGTCTCTTTCTGTACCCCCGGTGACTTTCAAGATTGCATTCTATCATAATTATTAGCCTTAATCTTGTCCACATGTTTGGTCTCGCCTGGAGGCAGGTGAACTTCCATAGAGGAGTGGAGTGTGACTTTCATCCTAAGGAACTAGATTTTTCTTTTTTAAACATTGACATATTTCTCCTAAACTGAAGACACATGAATTAAGGAAGTCACCATTTGGCCTCCCTCTCTTCCTTACTGATGCACTCCCCCTCCTCCTTTTCCTTATTTTCCTCAATTATTTAAGCAGATTTATCCCAATGTGCCAAAGAGAGACTTGGGTTCTTTAAGTTCAAATTCTGACTCTGCAGCCTATTAGCTATGTAGCTTGGGGCAAGCCATCTTTCTCTCTCTCTGATGTGGTTTCTTCATTGTTAAATGAGGATAATAAGTTTTGCCTATGTAAGTGTGGTCAGATGGCTACATGTTCCGACCTATGAACCCCTTTCTTCTAGAATAATTGAACTGTGCGTTTTTAATTAGGCATTTGACCTTCTGGAATACAGACTGCATTTTTCAGCTTTCCTTGCAATTAAATGTGGCCATATAACTAAATTCTGAACAGTAGAATACAAGGAGAAGTGGTATGTGCAACTTTGGGGATGTGTCTTTAAAGGTAGCAGCCGTGTCCTTTTCCTTTCTTTCTTCTCTTTTCTGCCGAGTACAGGATGGAATGCATGGAATAAACTGGGAACAGCCATGTTGAAACTTGATGAAAGGAGGTCATGGTGGATGGGCTGGTTCAGCGCTCCATGGTTTCAGGACCCAAGACCTTTCTGTGTTGTTGCTCAGCCATGTATGGCCATCACATTATTATGTGCTATTTCCTTTGTCATCCTTAACAGTTGCTGAAATAAACTTGTTTACTTTTCGTTTGCTTTTAAATTCTTACCTCACTAGAATTTAAGAGAAACCTGACCTCTTCACCACTGTGTTCCAAGTACATAGACAGTGGTTGGAACACAGTAGGTATTAAACATTGGATAAATGAATGAATGAATGAATGAGTGGTGGATAAGCAGCAGTCAACTTCAGGGGGTTGCAAGCCTAGTGGCGGCCAGTGGCAGTCACTGGCAGGAAAACGCCAGGTCCTACTGGGTGGCATGGAAGAGCACCAGTGGGTGGCGGTATCCAGTGGAGTAGTGGTGGCCACCATCAGGAAAAGATGGGGCAGGCAAGTAGCAGATGAGACAAAGGGCCACGACTGGATGTGGTGAAGCAGTGGCGCATTAATTTTAGTGGTAGATTTATTTGTGAACACATTTAAAATATCTCCTAGAATATACAGACATAACTGGATGGGTAGAGAGAGGGAGCTTTGCATAGGGTACTCATTCTGTGTCAGTTGATAATCCATTAAAATTTGAATTATTGTTGCTTTTCTGAAGTCATCTGTACTCATAGGCTGGTGATTAGTGGACACTTGAGTTAGAACCTTCATAATCTATGGCTTTAAAGATAAAAGTCAGTTTTGTTGCTGTCTATACCTTGCTGAATGCTAGATCCTTAAAATGCCTTCTTTTTCCTTATATCTTGCTCCTATTTTCCTTAAAACCCTGCATGCTCCTTCCTCACACATCTTAGAGGTGGGTCAGAGGTTCATTAAAATTGTCTACTTTATTTGCCTCTGGTTTCTCCAATTCATTAATCTCAGGACTCAGCCTTTTCATTGGATGTGCCCTTTGCCTTTGTGCTATCTGATTCACGTGAGTCACAGAGATAATTTACAGGTAATACATGTTTTGTCTGACTCAGCTTCAGGTGTCTGAAGTGACCCACAGGGCAGTGGTGTGTATACTGTGTGTGGGAGGAAAGCAGAGATAAAATGCTCTTTGAGGAATTATAAAGTATAATAAATTATTTTGTGCTTCACCTGACTTCCTCTCCATCCGTGCTCCAATATCATCATGTGAAGAGTGGGGGAAGAGAGGACAGGAGGGAGCTATAGACGTTCATGAATAATATTATTTAGTTCACTTTAAATAATGCACAAGAAGTGCTGCCAAAGCCTGAACTGAGAAAAGGAGATACAAAAAGCAGCTGTGGCCACAATGCATTGAAAATTTGGAAATTTGGAATAAGTTGCTGACAAAAGAGTCAGGGAAAGAATCTGTTGTGGATAAAATGGCAATAGGAGATTGGTTGACTGTAAAAACATGTGGAAAATTAGGAAAAAATGTTGCTTGAAGGGGGATCCACTTTATTGTTTAATATTATTAGCACACAGATTTTTACAAATTCCTCTTACCTAAATATAGGAGAAAGAGATTGCTCCTTAAAACCCTTAGAAGTGTCTGGCATTGATTTTCTTGATGCCGCTGTGTGTTTGGGATTCTCCATCTTCAGTAAATCTGTCTGGAAGCGGGCCATTGTACTTTTGGATTTTCTCTTCTGAAAAGTGTTTCTTGACTTCTTGGTGCAGGAGAAAGGAGTATGGTGTTTTTGAAAGAAAAGTAAGGCTAATATGACTCTTGAATCCAAATTGCCTCAGGCATTTGTAAAGACTCATGGATTTGTCTGGTGCTAGAAGGAGTAACAGAAATCATACAAAACAATCCACTTGGTTTGTTTTAGGTGATGAATTCAGAGGTTAAGTGACTTAACCCATCATTGTGTAGTTAACTACCCATTAGGTTTCAAGCTTAGAATGAGGCCTCTGCCTTTTGAAAACCCTGCCTATTTTTGTTTATTTATTTTTATATAAATAAGATGTGTAATTTGATGATTTGATATATGTATATGTTGTGAAATAATCACTATAATCAAGCTAATTAACATATCTGTCACCTCACATAGTTACCTTGTGTGTGTGTGTGTGTGTGTGTGTGTGTGTGGTGAGAACACTTAGGATCTAGCTTCTTGGCAAATGTCTAATATACAGTACAATATTTTTACCTACAGTCACCATGCTATAGATTAGATCTTTAGATCTTTTTGTGTAACTGAAAATTTATACTCCTTAATCAACATCTCCCGTTTTTCCCTCTCCTGAGCCCTGGTAACCTCCATTCCACTCTCTGCTTTTATGAGTTTGAAAATTCCAGATTCCACATATAAATGAGATCACACAGTATTTGTCTTTCTGTGTTTGGCTTATTTCATTTAGCATGAGTGTCCTCCAGATCCATCCATGTATTGCAAATGGTAGAATTTCCTTTTTCTGTAAGCCTGAATAATATTCCATTGTATGTGTAATACCACATTTAAAAAATCTGTTTATCTGTTGATAGATGTTTGCATTGTTTCCATATCTTGGCTAATGTAAAAAATGCTATAGCAAATATGGGAATACAAGTATCTCTTTGAGATCTTAATTTAATTCCTTTCAACAATACCCAGAAGGGGGATTGTTGAATCATATAGTAATTCTATTTTTAAATTTTTTGAGGAACCTCAATACTGTTTTCAATAATGGTTGTACCAATTTACACTCCCATCAACACTGTACCAGGGTTCCCTATCCTCCACATCCTTGCCAATGATTGCTATCTTTAAACCTTGCCAATGCTTGCTATCTTTAAAAAAACAGTCATCCTAATAGGTGTGTGGTGATATCTCATTGTGGTTTTGATTTGCATCTTCCTGATGATTCAAGATATATATTTTTATATACCTGTTGACCATTTGTATGTCTTCTTCAGAAAAATGTCTATTCATGTCCTTTGATCCTTTAAAAAATTGTGTTATTTGTTTGTCTGTTTATTGCTATTGAGTTGTAGGACTTTCTTATACATTTTGCATATTAACCTCTTATCAGATACATGGCTTGCAAATATTTTGAATCATTATGTAGGTTACCTTTTGCTTTTGTTGATTATTTCCTTTGCAGTGCAGAGAAGTTTTAGTTTGATGTAGTATCACTTGAATATTTTTGCTTTTGTTGCCTATGCTTTTGGTATCATATCCAAAAAATTGTTGTCAAAACCAGTGTCAAGGAGATTTTTCTTTATGTTTTCTTCTAGGAATTTTAGGCTTTAAGGCCATACATTTAAATCTTTAAGCATTGCGAGTTGATTTTTTGTGTATGTTGTGAGATAAGGGTCCAATTTCATTATTTCACATGCACATATTCAGTTTTTCCAACACTACTTATTGAGGACATTATCTTTTCCTCATTGTGTATTCCTGGCACCTTTGTCAATGATTAGTTGATCATAAAGGTATCAGTTTATTTCTGGGCTCTCTATTCTGTTCTATTGGTCTGTGAGTCTATTCCATACTGTTTTGATTACTATAGCATTGTAATATAATTTGAAATCAGGAAGTGTGATGCCTCCAGCTTTGTTCTTCTTTCTCAAGCTTCCCTTGGCTATTTGGGGTCTTCTGTGGTTCCATATGAATTTTAGAAGTGTCTTTTCTATTTCTGTGAAAAATGCCATTAGAATTTGATAGGGATTTTATTGAAGCTGTAGATCACTTTGGGTAGTATGGACATTTTAGTAATGTTAATTCTTCTTACCCATGAGCATGAAATAACTTTCTATTTATTTATGTCTCTTCAACTTCTTTCACCAATGTTTTATAGTTTTTAGTGTACAGATCTTTCACCTCATTGGTTAAATTTACTTCTAAGTATTTTATTCTTTTTGGTGCTATTGTCAATGGGATTGTTTTCTTAGTTTTTTATGGAATCATTCATTGTTAGTTGTACAATGGTAAGCACAGCTGTCTTTCTACCTAGTCTTATAACTTGAATTTTCCACTCAAATGTCTGATAGGAATGGTACAAAGAGAAAGTGAACATGGAAAACCTTCTCATGTCTATTTTGGTATATAACAACCCAGCACCAAAAAAGTATGATTACAGAGAAATAGCCCAAGAAAACTTGATTGGGAAGTCCTAGGCCCCCCTTGGGGTTATGAACACTTTTTTCCTGACATATCAGAATTTATAAAACTCTAGTTATTTTTTTTAGGTCAAGCATGCATTTTTTCATCACTTCTAGAGTATGAACACTTTAAACAGATTACCTTTATAAATAAGACTACTCTGTCTTCTGTAGACTCTGAAGTAACAATAGGATCTTCACAAATGTAATACAATTAACTCTCTTTGCCTTATATTTTTATTGATTTGTTTCCTGATAAATCAATTGAGTATCAGTTGCTGCTGTGCATCCTAATCATCATGAAATCACCATGGTTATTGAGTTCTTACTATACAATGTATAGGAAAGTAAAAGGGAAAAATGGAACAAAGCAAGCATTTGTTGAAAACATTTTAAGATGGGCATTTTTAGTCCCTCATTGAATAAATGCTTCCAGGTCCTGTGCCAACAGTTGAGGATACTTCAGTGAATAAATCAGTTGTGGCTCCTCCTTCGTTGAACTTACTATTTTGTGTGGATCACAGGCATTGCATAAGTAAAGTAAAGCCATTGTGATGAAAAGGGAAGAATATTTGAAAACCAAAAAATATATAATTTTTTATGTATTTTATAGATTAGAAAGCCAAGGCTCAGGTAAGCTAAGAATCTTATTCAAGAGATAATTTTAAACCGAGCTCTGTCTCCTCTCCTCACCCCTAGCATTTCCACTTTGCCATGTTTGAGTCACTGTCCTAGGGGATGAACATTTAAAGGATTTGAGGCTATAGTCTACAGTTTTAGAGAAATGTGGCATATACATCAGAAGGAAAATGTCAATGTAGATGTATTCTGGGACAATAAATTATGAGTTTCAATGTGACTGAAACCATGGGCTGAGATGGTTGAGAATAAGCTTTGTGGGAGAAAATGTAGGTTAGTTGGGTTCTGGAGGACATAGAAATCTTAGGTAAATGGATAGGATAGAAGATGGGTGAGAAAGCACATTCCACATGGAAGGCCTAGAATCACATGTGTTTAGTTAAAGGAATAATTTGACTGAGCTGTTAGTTCTTTTGGGAGAATGTTGGGAAAAAGAAGATTGAAAATGTACTGGAATCCTTGAGTAGTAAAATAAGATTTTATTCTATAATTCATTCTATATACCTTTTCTTTAAAGTATAGGTAATTTTTTAGGGTTTGAAGACCATGCAATTTCCATTGAAACCACTCAGTTCTACTCTTGTAGAGCAAAAGGAGCCATAGACAATAGCCGAATGAGTAGGTGAAGCTATGTCCCAATAAAACTCTGCTGAAGCCTGGGTTGATGGTGGTAAATTCAAAGCTTTTAAGCAGTAAATTCACAAATAGCTGCTTGGAGAAACATGATCTGGTCATGTTGGGTCAGTGATGATAAAGAGAGGGCTAAGTGACATAAAGATGTTTCCACTGAGGAAGTTCATAATGCTATGGAAGAAAATATGGGTGGCAAGAGGGGCAGAGGTTCTAGAAAGGAAAAGACAAATGAGAAAGTACTGTGAAGGAAATATTGATAATTTTTGGCAGCTGACCAAATGTGAAGGGTGGGGGAGTCAATAATGTCTCCAAGAAGGGAAGTCTAAGCAAGGAAAAATGGCAGAAAGCACCTTCTAAGAAGTGCTTATAAATGAACACCACCAGGCTGTGGGAAAGGGAAATATCACTTCTGTAATCAAGATCAAATGATAAAGTCTTAGATCCTAGACCAGGTGGAGAACTGAATCTGATATAACCAAATTAAACTAGGACCATCTAAAAAGCTAATTGGCCCAGGTCAATGAACACTATTTGGACTTTGGCAGAAGAAAATATCACTATTTCTACAGAATAACATCCCCAATTGGGCCCTACATATTTTCATAAATTAAGTTCAATATGCTATGAAACTACTACCACGGTGTACCAAACACATAAGAAAAATAAAACACCATTGACAAAGGGCAACAGATTTTTGTTTTGTTTTGTTTTCTCAAAAAAAGCATGTTACAACTTCCAAAGTCTTTGGATATGTGAAAGAACCTGTTCATGAAACCTATAAAAACATAAAAATTTTAAAATTTAAATAAGTCAATTTAAATTTAAAACATTTAAAGAAATAAACAAATGACCAAAATCTATCAAAAATTACCAAGGAAGTTTGCAAAAGAATTAGAACTTTAGACATCAAAAATATAGTTGTTGAAGTGTAAAACTCAATGAATGAATGAAGCAACTTAGATATAGATTAGAGGGCATTAGTGATTAAAGAAATTATCCAGAATGCAACACAGAAAGACTAGGGAATAAGAAAAAAAATAAGAAAAAAGAGCTAAAAGTCATGAAGGATATCTTGAGAAAATTTACAATATTTCAAATCAGATTTCCAGAATGCAAAAATTGGGAATATGGATGAGGCGGTAATTGAAGAGCTAATGGTTCAGAAACATGACATTAACCCTACAGAATAAACAAAAAGAAATTCATACTTACACAATGTGGTAAAATTTCAGAAGACTCAACACAGAGACTATCATAAAAAAAGAAAATGCTACAGAAAATTCCATTGATAATAGATTCTTCAACAGCAACAATGAAAACCAGAAGAAAGTGAATGCCTCACAGTTCAAAGAAAAAATAACTGTTTACCTTGAATTGTAGACCCAGAAATCTGTCAAGAACAAGGGTGCAATATAGGAATTTTTAGGTTTAAGAGAATAAACCTGAAAGGTTTATTTACTAGACCTTCACTAAAGAAACTTTAAAGGGTATATAATAAGTAGATTCTGGAATGGAATTGACTTGGTTTGAATGACAGGTTGACCCCTCACTGGTTGCATGACTTTGGTGTTACTTTCTCTGAACCTTGGTTACTTATTTCGAAAATGAATATAGTGTTGACTTCACATCCAATGATTAGCATGGTTCCTGGCATAGAGCAGGACTCAATGTGTTTGGTGGAGAGATAGAGCCATAGAGCCATGGAAAGGCAATGACTCATGCATAACCCCCATAGTTCCATCCTTTTGTAGTGTGGTAAGGGACTTCTTCCAGATCAAGTAGATCTGTGAGTCCCTGCATTGTGTTGAATCCAATATCCTTTTGCTGTCATGTTGTATTGGTAAGGCTCTTTGAATTTTAAGCTCATGGACTTTTATAGGAGATAGAGATATCAAAGGGCCTTATGCCAGTAGATCAATGTGTACATGATAAACTTAGAGGCCTGGAGATATTAAAGTACTTGCTCATGATCATACAAATTGATCATAGAATCAGTGTGCTCTTTTTTTTTTTCCTGAAAAATTGCATAATACAAGCAAAAAACAAAAATGAATAAAAAGAAATTAGAAATTGGCTTGTCATTCAAAGCCCTTTTTAATTTGATGTTACTGTACCTATTTAGCCCTACTACCCTCTATTCCTGTGTGTGAATTGTCTCCTCCTCCTCTTTGGCTCCATCAGATATACTGAACCCACTCAGAGCACAGGTCTCTCTCTTTTCTTTTTTTGTGATAGTCTCAGTTCTTTCCCCATCTGGAAGATCCATTTAATTTTCTGCAAGATTTTACCCATCTTCCTTTTTGGAGCTCAAAACTCACTTATCTTCTAAGGCTCTCACCAACACTTCTCTTCATTTTTAATCACTCTTTGCTGAAGACAAGTCTCCCCTTGATCTCACAGTTTGCATGCCTTCAGTTAGTCCACAAGCTATGTGTTGTTTCCCAAACAAGGCATAGAGAGTATACAGATAAGGACCCTAATTCGTTCTTTCCCCCCTGAGTAACCATGGTAGGCATATAATAAGAGCTCAATCAATGAAAGAATATGTGCATAAAAGTCTCAGTTTAAAATGATTTCTTCAGGATGAAAGGTGTTTACATCCAAAGAGTTATTCATTTGAGGCTGGTGGGACACACTATTTGTTACCAGCCTATAAGTCATCTTATGGAATTTCATTAGTCTATCCGTGTGTCACCACACTTTAAAGGTTGTTTGGTTTAAAAACCATTAAACTTTTTAGTGGGAGAATAACCTGTCCCCAACCTCCTTAATAAAGGTTTAATAACCATTTCTTTCACTTCATGGATAAATAATTGCATGACATATTTCAGGGGAAGGAAAAAGAAGTGTGTACTAACACAGGCCCCTGTAATTACCACAAACTCTTCATTATTTTTATTGATAGCCTATTCCTCAGCCCTAGAAATAATCTCACCAATTAGATAGCTATTTAAGGCTATTGAAAAATAGCCAATCTTTGAAAAATGAAATATCATACTTACTGTTTTCCTAATTTAAAAGACATAGTAAGACACTGATTAGAATATACAGTAGATAGTTATATGAGGGTAGAAAATTTGAAGCTTGTCTCTAAACCCAATCTAAATATGGATTTATGTGGGAATTTTTGCCCCGCTTCCCCAGCACAGTTTGTCCCTACTAGCCAGGTATGTAATAGGTAAGTCTCTTCAGAGAGACCAGGGCAGATACTATGTAAGACTCATCTCTTCTGCTGGGGAATCAAAATCCCAGAATTTTAACACATGGCTAATTATTAGACATGTGGCCTCTAATGTCAAATACAGATTTAAAATACTTGTGGAGGATTTGAATGGCTTCACATTTAGCCAAAACAATCTGCCAGGTCTCTTATTAGATAGATGGAGTCTGGTTCAAAAGATTTAAGTCTGATCCTTTCTTAAGTCTGTTTCACTCTAGCTGAATCACAGAATCAGATTTTATAAAACTCTAGGCTGTAACGCAGGGTAATGTTAAGCACATCCTGCTCATTAGAAACAAATGAAAAACTCATCAGCCTTGAGACTCAGCCATTTATATTAAATATCTACATAAAATGCTACCAGAGACATTTGTTCTGGGCTGGTCTAATCTATGATATAGTCTATTTAAGAGAGTTTTAAAATATATAGTCTATTTCATACTACTAACATGGTTATGGCACCAACTGATAAAAAAAGGAAAAAGATATTCAGAAAGCATATTTTACTTTATCAGCTATTTAAATGTCCCATTTTATTTTTTAATTTGGAATTTTGTTGGTGCCGTTCTCTAAAGAGACTCAAATGGATCAGAATAAAGAGTACTCCACAGCCCCATGTTTGGTCAGTAAAAAATGGACTATATGAGATTTAGCACATAATACCAGATGTTTGTTATATACTGCAAATCACCCACCACACAATTCATTACTGATAATTAGGTTCCAATTAGAAAACTTAAAAAAAAAAAAAAAGAAAAAAAACTATACTTTGAGAAATGAAGTCAAGGATATAAACCTGTGAGTGGGACATGTTTCTTTTCACCTCAGTCTGGATGGCAATCTCTGTGAGGGAGGGAGCACTGTCCCCAGCATCTAAAATACTGAGGGGCTCATAGAAGTTGCTCACTAAAACATTTATGGGTGACTGCTGGGGTCTGTAATTATACTGTGAGAATTTCAAAGCATTTGTAGTTGGAATAAACTCTGGGGCAAACAAAAGTTTTCTTAAAAAAACAGAAATCAGTAGTCAGGCAGGTCAAGTAATCATTGCCTACAGGGCCCATGTTTTCTAACAGGCATGTGGCTATTCCCATGTATATCCTCCAACCCCATCCTCAGCATAGCCCCATGTGGTCTGGAGGGATGATATTCCAAGCTTCCAAATGAGGGACCTGAGGCACATCTACTTGGTTACTTATGTATCCATCCAGTCCATCATACAAGCATCTGCTAGAGAATGACTTTGGTTCTTGCCCTCAAGGAGTCCTGGCACATTCACCATTGAGGGCAATTTCATCCATAGAATTCTTTACAGGACTGGGAACTGAGGTTGCTTGGAGGAGGAGGAAAGGATTAATTTACTAGAGATAGGGAGGGTGGGATGCATAGAAGTTTAACAGAGGGGTTCAAGCTTGAGTGGGGTTTGGGGATTCCACAGGCCGATGAATAGGAGTGTTTTCAGAGAGAAAGAATACCTTGTCTTGAAACACAGAGGTGTGAGAAACGTCAGCATGCTTAGTCCAAAGAGTAGAAATGGGTTGATGTTAACAGGGGGGTAGTGTGTATATATGTCTGTGCATGACATGTGTGTGTGTGTGTGTGTGTGTGTGTGTGTGTGTGGTGGGAGAGGAGTGAGAGAGGGCAAACTGGTCAAGATCATGAACACCATGCTCTTTCATTTTGCCAAGGAGGTTGCACTTCATCTGGAGGGGATGCGAAGCTTGTGAAGACTTTTAGGGAGGTTGACTAGTCCAATTAGCATTTAGAAAATGAATTTTTCACTCCTTTATATTTCCTGGACTATTTTGGATTCCCTAACACCTTTCAAAGGGATATACCTATTAGTTTATTCCTTCATAATTTCAGATGATTTGTGATGAAGTGATTTTAAATAAAAACATTTATTTTAGCTCCGTATGTTAATATTGTACTATACACTTCATTTTTTAAAAAAACATTTACTATATATAATATAACTGTAAATTATTAAATTATACAACAAACTTGAAAATATTTTGCCATGTAACAAATAATATATGCAGTTTATGTTAGTGGTCATCATGTTTGTAGACAAATGATTTGTCAATGAATGAATTTTGAAATGACATTCATTTTGTTTTGTGTTGGGAATGAATGCATGTTAAAATGTTAGACCTATATGTTCCAACATCAGAAAGACCTAAATTTCTTTGGCTGACCAATGTTTGAAATTATTAAATTTAATGCTAAGAAACTCAAGTACAGTAGAGATAACTTTCATGTCTTATTTCTAAATAAAAATATGAGAGTGGCAAAAAAATATATGAGAGGGGCTTTTTGCAAGCATTCCTCCCCAATTAACACATTTTGAGAATAGTCTTCATATCTAATAAATAAAGAATCAAATAGGGTTTAAAAATTGTTTCATCTACTCTCTTATCATTGTGTTTGGTGGCATGAGAGGCCTTTAAGGTGCCATGTAGATATTTGATTTGATGATGTTAATCTTGAGAAAAGTTTTATGTTCCTCTTAAATTTGCATTTGTTCTTTATCTTTTAACATTTAAGAGTATACATTAAGGGATGTGGTACAAAGGTGAAAATCTATACAAACCATAGAGACCTGTCTATCTCACCCAGAGTTCCTGGCACATAGTGGATGCTCAAAAAATATTTGTTGAAGGAATGAGGAAGCAAACTACAAAATGGTAACAATGAAATGTATTTCAAAAAGTGTTGAAAAAATAAAATGAGCAATATAACTAGAACCAGGTCTCTTATGAAGGAGATTTTCCACAAATGCTAGCTTCTGTTGAGTGTTGAATTGTGTCTCTTCAAATTCATGCATTGAAGTACTAACTTTAATACTTTAGAGTGTAACCTTACTTAGAGAGAAGGTCTTTACAGAGTTAATCAAGTTAAAATGAGGTCATTAGGGTAAGTTCCAATCCTCATGACTGGTGTCTTTATAAAAAAGGGAAATTTGGGTGGGGCGCCTGGGTGGCTCAGTCAGTTGGGCATCTGCCTTTGGCTCAGGTCATGATCCCGGAGTCCTGGGATTGAGCCCCACAACTGGCTCCCTCCTCAGCAGGGAGTCTGCTTCTCCCTCTCCCTCTGCCTGCTGCTCTGCCTACTTGTGCTCTCTCTCTATCAAATAAATAAATAAAATCTTAAAAAAAAAGGAAATTTGGAGACAGACATGAACACAGGGAGAACACTGGGTGAACATGAAGACAGAGATCAGTAATAATGCTTCTACATGCAAGGAATGCCAAAGATTGCCAGCAAACCACAAAAAGCTAAGGGAGAGGTATGCAACAGGTAGATTCTTCCTCACAGCCTCAGAAAGAACTAACCCTGCAGGCACCAGAACTATGGGACAATAAATCTCTGTTGTTTAGACCACACACTTTGTGGTACTTTGTCATAGCAGCCCTAGAAAATGAATACAGTCCGTGCTTCATTCCATGATATGTTTTTGTCTCCTTTGTGACAAACATAAAGGGAGAGCAAAGAGTGGAGCCCAGAAACTTAATGAAATCTAGAAATAATTACAGCTTGTCAAGATAATTTTAGAAGCGCTTCATGATGTTTGAATCATGAAAAAAATCCCTTTGGGTTATATTTATATAGAATTTGGTCTGTGTGTAGATATAGTGTACAATAACATTTCATTCTTTCAAGATGCCTCAATAGAAATTTAATTTGCTCAATATCAAATATGATTTTGTCATTGAATTTTTGAACCACAAAAACCTTTTATATACTCTAAAGGTTTTTTTTTTTTTTTTTTTTAAATCTTAGAAGTACAATTTCAAGATGACTCAAATGACTTGATTCCAAGAAAGCATTATGTCTGCTGTCTCTATGGAGTAGACAAGGGAGCTAAGGTGGCTATTTTACATTGTGTAATATAAAGCTTGCCTGGTTCTCTGCTCCTTAAAAGAAACTCTCATGCCCCAGGGAGCTTTGTGGGGTTTTGAAACTAGCAATTTTTCAAATCCTCACCAAGCATCTTGGAATGCCAACTGCACCTCATTCTTTCCTATCCTATGCTCTTTGTGGAGGGCACAAGTACTAGGCAATTTGTATGTTTGAGAATGAGGATGCCAGGCATAAAGTGCTCATTGTGAGTTTGGGGAGGTGCTCAGCATCCTCTTCTTCCTGCAACCCACTGGGAGTTCAAGCCTTTTGGAGACATATTTGTGCCTTCTGCATACTCCTTTGTCATTGTCGTCACTGCTCTGTGTCACGTTTATAATGATCTGTCCATATATTTGTCACCACGACTGACTTTGAGTTCTTTGGCAGCAACAGTGCTCAAATCTTATACTTTCTTATATCTGCAGTACCTTATACAACATCTGGTCCAGGGAAGGCACAGGTCCCTCCTTAGCACCGGTATAGGGCAACACTCTGTTGCTTTTCCCTGCTGAGCAAATCTGAGAGCCAGGGGAGAACACAAATCCAAGTGTTTTTCCACCGAAGGTCAAGGAAGTGGGAATATTTCCACACCAACCCTGATCAGCCATTGATTGAAGGCTAGGAATCAATTCCCCACACTTCTGTCTTGTGTGTACAGGCAGAGCTAGCAGCCAGGGAGAGAGCTTTCAGGCAAATGCCATCAGGTGCTGGGGCAGGTGGAAGTTAGGCAACATGCACTGTAGTGACAAGGGTGAGTGGGGCACTGCCGCATCTACTAAACGTACCCTACTCCCTACTGGCCAACTTCTATCAAGCCCCAGGTTTAGTGCCTTGAAATCTGTTGAATCCCTGGACCCATCTGAAGTCCTGCTTCCTCCCTGAAGGGGGAAGGAACTCCATTATGACCTCCTCCCTGAAGACTTGTCTGGCTCCTCTTGGGCCCAGGTGCTTTCTGTGTCCTGATGGTCATAGCAATAACTTCTGGAGTGGGCCAGGTATGTTCCTTAAGTTACACGCAGCAGATGCAGGGGTGCATTTGTTCATTCACATGCTATGGATGTTGTGATGAGGCTGTGTTACATGCTGGGGAAGACAGCTGGCTCCTGGCTCCTCAGAACTTCCTGTCTAAGAAGGAAGACAGATGCTTCACATTTAATCACAGAAACAACAGCAATAACAATTATATGTAAATGGTGAGTCATTTGTGAAGGTAAATGAAGGGTGCGATGCAAGAATATAATCAGGACCAGAAGACTAAGTTACAGGAGGAAGGATTGGTGGAGAGGCTGCTCTGGAGTAGTGGGTATGGTGAGAATTTTCCAGACAATATCACATCATTCACAGAAGCCAAAAGGCAGGAAAAAGCTTGGTGCACTCATGGAACAAAGAATGTTTCCTGCTTATTTAATGCATTTACATCGCAGGAAATAGGATCAAGTACAGAAAAGCGTAAAGAGGAAAATATATATCCCACCTGGAGATGAGCTGTCCATTGACTCTTCTCCTTCCCCATGCTCACAACACACACACACATGAACATGCACACGCACACACACACACACACACACACAGCAGAGTTATGACAAATTCTCAGACGTTCCTTTTGGAGGTACCCAGCTTTGAGTAAGATGTGGAATTGGATGCTGCACCAGGTAGATAAAAGCACCATTTTCCTGTTAAGAGAAGTTCATTCTCCTAGTTTTCCAAGATATATTCCGAAGCCTCCTTGAATTTATTTCCTCAAGTCAGGCCATACAGCTTTATGGATGCAGTTTTGACTTAATCCAGTTTACCGACGTTTTTTAAAAAAAGAATGGTGTAGGGGATGCCTGGGTGGCTCAGTCAGTTAAGCCTCTGCCTTCGGCCCGGGTCATGATCCCAGGGTCTTGGGATCGAGTCCCACATCAGGCTCCTTGCTCGGCAGGGAGCCTGCTTCTCCTCTCTCTCCTTCTGCTTGTGCTCTCTCTGTCAAATAAAATCTTAAAAAAAAAAAAAAAAAAAAGAATGGTGTAGGGAGTGACATCACCAAGATGGTGGCAGAGATTGTTCCTGACATCACTCTCCCTCACAAGAGGAACAGCTAACAACTTTTCAAAAAGAGAGCACCTGAGGACAATTAGGCTGAGCTAATTTCCCCCAGAGCAACACAGGAATGAGGCTGAAGCCCCCCTGCACCATAGAGACCAAGACAGACTGCATTAGAAGAATAAGAGAAATGGCTACATGTTGGCCAGATTGCCCCTCCTGTAGGCCAGTGCAGCACCATGTGGAGAAGTCTTGTCTGAGCCTCTGGTTTCTCCAGTGGGAAAAGATAACACACGGGAGGACAACCAGGAGCAATCCCAGCATTGTGGGTTGCTCTGTGGGAGTCCCTACCCTGATCTCACACCACGGGGATTGTAGGGGGAATCTGTGAGGCCCTGCCACTGGGAATCTCACTGTGACAGGGAAGGAGAGAAGGGTTGCAACAATTAGTGCACAGATCTTGGCAGCCTGAGTTCATATCTGCAGTGGCCAAGCGGTAGTTCCAACTAGTCTGATTCCTGAGAGACAAATGCTGTCAACCTCACTGTGATTGAAGTAGAGAAATACAATTTCAGTATCAGCAATTACTTACTGTCTGCTGCAAATGGGAATCGGGAAGAAAGGAAGCTGAATTTCCCAAAGCTGAGTCAGTTTTAGATTTAATCCTGTGGATTGGCTAATGAGGTCATTCATTCATATCCATTCAGTAACCTTTTACTGAGCATCTGTTAGGTACTTTATTAGACATTGAAAATACAGAACAAAAAGAAAAAAAAAACAACACAAATCAAAGCAATACCAATAGCTAATATTTTTCCATCAAGCTCTTATTAAATTCCAGGTAAGCATCTAAGCGCTTTACTTAATTTATTCTCCTAACTCTATGGGTCAGTGCTATTTCTGCCCCACAGTGCAGGTTAGGAAACAGGCTCAGAAAGGTGAAGAAATTCATCCACCATCACAGAGCTAGTAGTTCCAGAGCGGAAATGAGAGCCAGGTCATCTGGCTCTGGTTCCTCCCTCTGCTCAAGTTCCAGATCTCAAAGAGCTTGGGCTTTCTTGAGGAGGATAACAGATAAAAGATAATTTTAATGAAATGGATAATATTTACTGAGTGGTTTCTACTGCTAAGTACTAACCTGAGTATTCTACAATCATTCAGTCCTTATCATCACCCTCCAGTGAGCTCTCTCATTGCCCTAAGTTATAGATAGGGAAAATGAGGAGCCACCTAGTTATGGAAGTTATTTGCATTCACATTGTTGGTGAAGGGCAGAGCTGATATGCAGAGGTAGGCAGTCCAGTCCCGTAACCTATACTTGTAACCTTTTCTCTCTGTCTCCTTCTGTTGTTGGCTAAAGTTGAACAAGGGGAACTGTGAGCAGAAATAAAATGTGTCAAAAATCTATAGGAAGAAAGAGTTAGAGAAGAGCTCCTGCTACAGGAAGGTTGAGTGGAGTGAATTTTGAAGGCTGTGCAGCACAGGGCCAGGTGAAGTTTTGGGAGGAGGGCATGCCAGCCTGGGAGCAGCCCAGGAGAGCATGCACAGGGGAGAGGGAGAGGGTTTGTCTGGTGAAACTGTTAGTGATTCCATTTTGCTCTAATACAAGGCAGGATGGGGGAGCAAAAAAAAAAAAAATGAGGTGAGGCGTTATGTCTGGGCCGGGGTATGAAAGGTCCTGGTATGCCACATGAACGAGTCTGGCTCTTGTCCAAGTAATGAGGAGCCATGGAAGGGGCTTTAGCAGAGCAGTAACAGTGACGGATCCATGTTTGAGAAAGATCATTTTAGCTTGTGGGCAGGACTGCAGACTGATGGACCCATAGAGCAGGCCATTGCCGCCATTCTTGCAATGAGAAGACAGTAACTTGCAGACTAGATTGGGAGCAAGAGGGATAAAGAGAAGGGGTTCAAGCAACGTTAGGAGGTAAGTCAAAAAATGTGATTGGACACGCTGGGATAGAAGGAGAGGAGTGAAGGATGACCCCAGGTTTTTGACTTGAGCAAGTGGGTTGAAGGTGGGTCACTTACTGGGCCAGGAGACTGGAGCAGGTTTCAGGCTTGATGAGGATAGGTTCCATTTCAGACTGTGCAGTTGGAGGAGGTTGTGAAAAAACCTGATGGGTGTCCAACAGACAGTCTAATATATGAGTCTAAAACTCAGGAGAGAGGAGATCCAAGCTGGCATAAGAACTAAAGGAGAGTGAGCTTATGTATAGATGTTTTTTTCAAGCTTTGGAGTAGATGAAGTTGTCAGTTCTGGGGTTATAGGACATCATTATAACTGAGGAGCTCATATCAGAAATAACCTCATCAAATATTATAATTTTCCTTAGAAAAATTCAATAATATCCTACATCAGTCTAGCCCTTTGTAGTTTTTCTAGGGCTTTCATATCCATTATCTCATTAGAATAGTGTCTGGTTGGCAACATAGATGGCGAGGGCTCATCATCCCTAAAAACATGAATGGTATTTTAAAGGTTTGTATGACTTCTAAATTCCTAGTTAGCTGGGAGCAGGGCTGAGATGGGTGTCAGGCTGTCCAGATTTTGATGTGCATTGGAATCATGTGGGGATCTTGCAGATTCTGATTTTGGGTTGGTGATGGTGGTGGCAGTGGTGGGATTCTGTTTCCAACATATCCCCAGATGACATCTCTACTGCTGCTCCGGGATGCACTCTGAGTATCAAAGAGTAGAGAACAGATTTTCTATCTCCTTGTTCAGCATTCTGTTCGTTAATCCATATTGAGTCTAGAGCTAAAACTAAGAGTGGGCAGGACCAGATGAGACATTTACTGCTAGGACTTCAAGTGATGGAATTTTTCTGATCTTAGAAGCAGACCTTTGAGGGGCGCCTGGGTGGCTCAGTCAGTTAAGCATCTGCCTTCAGCTCAGACTCAAGTCATGATCCCAGGGTGTTGGGATTGCCCCACATTGGGCTCCCTGCTCAGCAGGGAAGTCTGCTTCTCCCTCTCCCTCCCCCCATTTGTGCTCTCTCTCTCACTCACTCTCTCTCAAATAAATAAATAAAAATCTTAAAAAAAAAGAAGTTGACCTTTGAGATCTTGCAGATGATAAAGCCATGGCCTTTTGCAGAGAGGGAGCTGATATGCTCAAAGGAAGTGCCTGCCACACCCCCATGTTGTCCCCTTTGCATGTTCCGGGGCATATGGAGTTCAACAAGATCCAATAGACTTGGGTGTATAAATGCCCAAATCATGTGGGTTTCTTAATCCTGAGGTTTGTCTGGCCAAATACAGTCCGGGAACGAGTGACCCTGGGGTTGAGGAGAAGGAAAAGTTTGCATCAGGAATAATCAATAAACAAACTCAAATGGAAAAGGACCAGGTGGAGAGGTAGTACTTTTGGTGTTAAAACCAAACAGATCTTAGGCCAAGTTGCAGTCCTTGGTTCTGACAGGAAGAGTGGGGCTGTTGCTGAATCCTCCTGAGTTATCCTTTATCCCCCAGCCTCTGAGTTATGGAATGATGCTTTTAAAACCCTATTAGTCCAGCCAGGATGTGCCTTTTGTCGCCAGCTACAGTATCATTTCTCATGCGATGATCTTCACTTTTATATTTAATTCCAGTTTTCTGTAATTTAAATTTTGCTGAAAACAGCCATATTGCTGCGGGTGTAAATGAAGGTAGATGAGCATTAATGGTGTCAGTTCACAGATGTTCTTAAGTTAAATAATTACTGCTCACTCCCCTGGATCTCTGTTCAAAATGCCTACACTTTTCAATTAGAAGCACAAAGCACTTTCCTTCATCATTGTTATTGGGATCAGGTTCAGGCTGAAGAACCCGCATGAGGTATGAGACCTCAGAATAAGGCTGGGGCTCCATCAATGAAACAGAGCCAGTTTATGTGTGAGAGGTGTATGGAAGCTCTGTTGTTTTTACAGATTTATTACATTTTCTTAAAAGCATCTAAATTAATGCTACATTAATTACTGATGGGGATGCACCCTGCAGCATATGTTGCTATTAATTGTATCCATTATCACAAATAAACATGTCTTTATAAAAACAAATGATGCTTCATTTTAATATGTGGCTCGAAACACCCTCCTCTGCAGCTGTTGCTACTTCTGTTTGGTGCTTTTCCTACAAAGGGCCACCTGTTACAATAGACATTTCATTTGTTTTTATTTGGAGAAATAAGACCCTTAGAAAACAAAACCCCACCTCCTTAAGGCAATAATCATAAAAAATGAAGCCCCAGAGGAAATTTGCATTTTTTTTCCCATCAGAAGTTCTCAACGTGAGGGTGGCCCCTGCACATTCACTCTTCTAACCCTCAACCTAGACTTGTTTGAATTTTAGACTTTGAAGGATCTCATTCTAGTGTAAATGTCTTCATGTTGCAGATGGAGGAACTGAGAGGTTGGTGTTGACTCAAGGCAAAGCCAATGTCCCCGGACTCTGTAATGGGTGCTTTCTGTTCTCTAACACGTGGCTTTTTGAGTGCATTAGCCTGTCGACTACATTGATTGGCTGTGTGAACTCGGGCAAATTACTTAACCACTCTGACCCTCAGTTCCTTTCACTCTATAAAGTAATGGATAGCTACTTCATTACCGTTGTTATGAAGATAAATGACTTAATACAGGCATATTGCTTAGAAAAGTGCCTGGGATTTGGTGAGTCCTCAAAAAGTGGTGACTATTCCAATAATAATTGATGTTGTTACCGTTACTATGATGATTTTTAGTGCACATAGTGAATATTCCAGAGTCCATTCTTAAAGCATGTGATATGATGGTAAATTACACAGGACCACCAGCATGGTGTCCTTCAGACACCGCCCCCGAGTTCTGCCTTTATGCACCATCCTTGATCTTTGGTTGTTACTCAGTGTTCATGAATAAAGAAATACAATTACAAATTAAACTGAAATTGAATTATAAAGGGAGACCTAATATAGAAGTGATTAAATCCTAAGGTTGAAATTGTCAGAAAATATTGGGAAAACTTTCTTATCATTGACCACTTTTCTGCCCCTTTATTTTTTTTTAAGATTTTATTTATTTATTTGAGAGAGAGAGCATGAGAGAGCACAAGCAGGGGAGCAGCAAAAGGAGAGGGAGAAGCAGGATTCCCGATGAGGAGCCCGATGTGGGGCTCTATCCCAGGATCCCAGGACCCTGGGATCATGACCTGAGCAGAAGGCAGATGTTTAACTGACTGAGCCACCCAGGCACCCCTTTTCTGCCCCTTTAAATAAAAAGAAAGAAAAATTACCTTGGTATTTTTAGATTGATTGCAAATAACCAAGGACTTCATTCCAGATCTTATAGAATGACATTCATTCATTCATTCATTCATTCATTTATTCATTCATTCACTTTTGAATTGCTATGTGTGAGGGAGGCACAGAAAGTAATCATTGTACAATAAATGTCAACAGTGGACTTTTTCATAAACTGTATGTATGGGGAATAATAATAGATGGGGTCATTTGCCTGAAGGTCAAAGGTATAGTGCTTGATACAAACTTGAGTATTCAGGTAGCCATGAGCTGGAGAGTAAGAGAAAGAACATCCTGCTTGAAGCTTGTTTCAAAGAGATAATCTGGAGGGATGCTGCTTCTGTAAGCCTCTGTAGTCCCCTGCAGAGAAGGGCAAGGCCACTGCATCAGTGTTGTGCTTCTGTCTTTAGCATCATGCCACACATGCTCAGATTTATCATTCTGCTAGCTCACCATTCCTCTGGTTTCATAGTTTCAGCAAGATGTTTATAGCCATCTATGAAAATAAAATGTTTGGGAAACGCTGACTATGACATAGCCAGCCTCCTGGAAGTATACAATGTATTCTGCATATTAAAAGTTCAGAGAGTTATTTAGTATACACATCATTTTAATTTCCTTAAATTATTATTATTATTTTTAAAGTTTTTATTTATTTATTTCAGAGAGAGAGACAGAGCACAAGTGGGGGGAGGGGCAGAGGGAGGGGGAGAGGGATAAGCAGACTCCCCGCTGAGGAGTCCAATCCTAGGACCCTGAGATCATGACCTGAGCCAAAGTCAGATGCTTAACTGACTGAGCCACCCAGGTGCCCCTAAATTATTATTATTTTCAATATGGAGTTCTTTTTTGGTGAAATACCTTCGAATACCTCCCAGGATACTAGTGGTCTGCACTGAGCCAACTCAAAGCTTAGGAATTGTCATCTTCCCTAACCTAATCATAAAATGGGAGGAGAATGACTCCTTCCCTTTCACATCCCTGCCATCCGTCTATGGCCTCCTTCCTGTCCATTTCTTTCACCATTCCTGATTGGTGAGTGGTAATAACCTGAATTTTCATCTCACTCTGCTGCTTAAAATCGATGCAACTTTGGGTAAGTTCTTTCCCCCTTTTGAGCTTACGTTTCCTCATCTGCAAAATGAAGATAAGAATATTCATCTTCTAAATAGTTTGTGAGTCTTAGAATCCAAGGAAGATAAAGAACATGAAAGCACTTTGGTTGTGAGGCATGATGCCAATGTATGAGTACTATTAGGTCTACTTGATCTTAAACCTTAGCCTATTTATGCTCTCGGCCTGTGCAGACTTCTGGGCCTAACAACTGAAAACATTTAGTTCTGCTGTTTAAAACAATGGCTCCTTTAGTTGTCTTAAAATCCACCTTCTTAAACTCCAAGCAGTACCTTTGAGGATTATTTAGCTGGACTCTATGATTTCAGCCTGCGGGAAGTGCCTGCCTCAGACTTCCTCCTTGTACCCCATAGGGAGGCTACATTGGCATTCCTTTGTTTCATCTTTTTTCCAGGCTCAAGACTACTCTTCTTTTGCCTCAGCATCATTTTTCCCCTGGAATGTAGGGGCCTGAGGGGTTTGGTAGGTTTATTGGCCACACGTTGTTAAAAACCTCTCCTCCAAGAATTATATTTAATCACAGATTTAGATAAAAACATCTCCTCCTCCCCTACTCTCAAAAGGAAACAAGAAATTGACACACACATAAAAAAAGAAAGGTGTAAACCTAGCAAATAATGCCTGAAAGCAGATGTAAATAAACAGGGATGTAAATTGTGATGTTAGGCATATTTTATTATTCAAGTAACTCAATGGAAGTGTACTAAGTGGTTACTATGTCAAGCACTGGGCTAAGGGCTAGAGATACAGAAATGGATTTGAAATAGACTCTTTCTCGTATGGGATCTTTCCTTAAAGCAGCTTAAGAAGATTGTGTGAGGAGAATGACCAGATGAAGAAGAAAACACAAAAACAAAAACAAAAAAACCCTATTATAGGTACAAAGACATTTGTTGGATCTCTCTACTTATATGAATTCTCTCCATTTTATTAGGTGACGGTTTGTCTTCTTGGACCCTGTCCCTCAGGCATGCTTAAGTTTAAGCAATCTTAAAATTATTGGCACAGGCATCTGTAGAGATGGATGAGGGAGCTGGGAGTAGGAGAGAAGCTCTGAACTGCTCAGGGGGCTGAAGGGAACATTCTGTACCCAAATAAGGATTGTTCTAGATGAAATTGATGGTTCCTGACCTCAAGGTCTTCAAAGACAGTCAATATTTCCAAAATTCTTATGCAAACAATGCATCCATCATTTGGGTCATAAAGGTCATGCCTAATGAGTTCAATACTTTTGGTATAGAAAATCTTGAAAATCTTGAAAACCATGAACATTTTAATCAGAAAAAGAATTCTAGGTGGTTAACAAGTCAGAAGCTACTATTTCAAGATTGCAAATAATGCTAATTTCATGGATGTTACTGGGAATGAAGACTGGAAATCTTCTTGAACCATTTCTGAAAGCTTAGAATTTAATTCTGTGCTATAGTTTTCTCAACATTGGAAAAAAAAAACTTTAAATTTTAGAGGAATGTCTAAAAGCCATCTAGCATCTTTAATCATCATGATTCTTGTGGGCTGGCCTTGCCTTTCTCTCCAGCCTCACCCACCCTAATAATACTCCACGTTCCCAAAACATCTCCAGCTGTTCCGTGCTTCTGTGCTTTCTGCCCCCAAACACCGTCCCACTTGTACCCAAACTCCTATTCATTCCTAGAACTCCAGCTCAGATACCACTTCTGCGAAGCCTTTTCTGCTCCTTCTCAGGCAAATTTGAATTCTGGTGCTTTGTTAATGAGGCTGTTTTCCACGATGGATGGTGAATTAATTCCACAGGGTGTGATCTCCAGCCCCTAGAGCAAAGTCTGACCAAGAGTAGGTGCCTCAAAGTGTTTATGGAGTCAAAGCGAAATGAATCCTCTGGTGCATTTGTGGAGATTTTAAAATTGAAGGAAAAGAAGTAAACATTGATTTTTAGTCCCAAGGTTAGTCATATCTTCAGTGTCTGTTATTTCCATTATACAAAGAGAATGTCAAAACAAAGAATAATCACACTGTGATGACTAAGTGGTGGGGGAATAACATTGTCTTGGGGGATTTGAAGCTTCGGAACAAAGTGGGTTGTGTACTGATGAAGAAGTGGCGACCAAGCACTTTGCTTTGTCACCTCTTGAGGTGGTGGTGAAAGACTCATCAGTAAGGCATTTAAAAGGACAGGAAGAGTTGAGCATTTCTCAAAATGTCATGAACATTCAAATGACCTGGGACTCTCCATATTTTGGTCAGCCTGGGATGGGGCCCGAGAGTTTACATTTCTAACAAGCTCCCAGGCAAAGTGTCTACTGCTGGATCGAGGACCTCTCTTACAGTAACAAGAATCATGTGTGTGCGATGATTGGCTCAGCTGTCAACCGAAACTATAGTAATGTTAATCCCACCCAGTCACTCAGTTCTATACACAGCAAGCACATAAATGCAAACTGGGCCTTTTTGTCTGCCTACCTTGTGATTCAGATATTACCATTAAATTTTTTCCTCTCTGTAAGTCCGATCTTGGACATAATTAAATTGGTTGCTAAGAGAAACAGTAAATGAGACTTCACAGTGGGAACAGAAAACTTAGCTGTTAGGTAGTCAAGTGAGAAGAATAGAAAAGTAAATTATTAGCTAGCTTTGTTCTTATTCATCATATAAATTTTAAGAATAACAGGATATCAATTAAGTGCTAGATATCATCTTCCTCCACATTAAATGTGTTAATTGACACTGCATTGCTTAATCAATCTTGTTATACACTAATTAAATAACTGCAGTATTTTTTTTGAGGATGAAAGAAAAATTGATTACCATTTGATAACAGTGTACACTAAAATCTCCTCCTTTGAGTGAGAAACCTCTTTCTTGTCCTACCTTGTGGAACTAGGGAGCTGTAAAAGATGAAATACCACAGATAAAAAAAAGTGTCACCTGTTCCGTTACCAGCTCCAGAATAAAAATGGTGAATATAAAGTGGATCTGGCTATCTGGAAAATAACAACAATTATAATGATAATAGTAAGGAATGTAAAATTTTAAAAATAAAGTGGATCAAGCCTATGAGTAGATCAGTGAGGAAACAGGAGGTCATAGATTTAACTGGGATCCTGAGGTGGCTCCTAAATATCCATTTATATAGGAGGAATTAGAAGCAGAAATCTGGTTAGAAATTCAAGATGCTTGTCTTCGAACCCCACTAATGTGGCAAGGATATATTTTTTAAATAAAAGGCTTTTGGGGAAGGCAAAGGAGGAGTCACTGATGGAGTTCACTGGGAGGCCAGAAACTCTTGCTCTCATCCCAATCACCAAAGCCACCCCTTGGTACTGCCATTAGCATGAAATATACACAGATGTCCCAGTCTATTTAAAAAAAAAAAAACATGTGATATGGCCTACGAAGCACTACTTAAATTATAATTTTTTCCTATTATATTTGAAAGAAAAGAAAGTCATAAATGAAAGCGAATGCAGTCTGAATCTGTGTTGAACCCATTTTTAAAGAATTGCAAGTGAAGTTTTATCCATAAGAATGTAATTACGCTTCCATTGCTTAATGTATGGACTGAAATTCTGACTTAATTATTCTGCAACTAAATTTATATGTCATTTATGTAGTAAATCTTGGCAATTGCTCTCACAACTATCATTGGAAATGTAATTAACTTGGGTTAGATAAGTTTTTACAGTGAGAACTAAATGCAGTGTAATACCAAGGCATTATTTAAAAGGCAAAGGCTAAATGCATCTTCTTTCTAAACTTTCTTGTTTGTTTGCAATTCCTTTTCCCAGAAGGCTAAATGCTGAGCTTGTTTTCTTTTTCCAGCTTCCCATTTTAGTCTGGTAATTGAAAGCTTTTTTTTTTCTTTCTTTTTAAGGAAAAGAGTTTTACTCTTTGTATTACAACTTTTACTAAGAATACAATTTATTTTTGAAAAAGCCTTCTCTGTATGTGATAAAGCTGTTGGATTATATTTTCAAAGCTCCACTTCCTTTGTTTTACTGTAGTTTAGTATTGAATTGATTTTTATTGTTATTTGCAACTGAGATTTCCCTAGAAGGAACATTTTACACCTAGAAACTGTATTTTTATGACTTCCTGAGAATTGACGATGTCCTGTATTACTTTTATTATGAAAAATACAAATGATATTAAAAAAAGAGAGAGAGATAAAAGGAAAAGGAAGATTCGCAGGCACTGTGCCTACTCTATTTTAAGTTGATGGAGGATATACTGATAGATAATAATTGTCTTCCCACAGGCTTGGGAGTTGGATAAATCATGATATCATATCAAGATTATATAATTTAGTCTTTTGTTATAAGTTAGTGTTCCTATTTTTTCATGAGCTGGTGAGTGATATTTCTCTTTTTATTGATGAACAAAATGTAGAGGACCATTTTTTTGAAGTTTAGGTTTATCTCCATTTTTGTTCCATCCACTTTCAGAGACTTATGGTTATACTAATGTAGATTTCTTACATTTATCTCACATTTAGCTATTTATTTGTTGTGCCAGGCTTTCTGCTAAATGCTTTCATATAAATATACATGAAAATAAATAAAAAGGAAATCACATACACAAAAATCAATTCCAAGTAGATTATAGGTTAAAATATGAAATGTAAAGCAATAGAACTTCTAAAACATAACAGGTGAATATATTCATGATCTTGGAGTACATAGATATTTGTTAGAATTTATAAAGGGCTTCAACAAATCAATGAAAACCAAAAACTAACCTACAAAAAGGAATAGCCAAATGGCCAATAAACATATAAAAATGTTCCCGACAATTATGATAAAGGAAATAAAAATCAAAACCGTAATTAAGTATCACTACACACCCAATGAAATAGCTAAATTGAAAAATCTGACAATACCTAGTATCAACAAATACATAGAGCCCGTGAAATTCTCATATATGGTTGGTGTGAGTATAAAATAGCACCGATCACTTTGGACAACTTTTTTATTAGTGTATACTGAAGCTAATCATATGTGCACCCTATGATCCAGAAATTCTGCATATAAGAATACGCCCACAGAAGTGCATACATATGTTCAAAAATGTTAGATCACGATTGCTCATAATAACACTCTTTGCAATAGCTAAAAACTGGAAATGACTCAAATGTTTATCTACAAGAGATTAGACAAATCAATTGTGGTATATCTAAGCAGTGGAAGTCTACACAACAATGGTTACAATACTTCTCCAGCCTACTGATACAAAACAAAATAGATGATTTTCACAAACATAATGTTGATGGGAAGAAGCCATATACTTTTTGGTTTCATTTATATAAAGTTCAAATATAGACAAAGCCATATTATGGCGTTAACATCAGGGAAGTGGTTACCTTCAGAGTGGTCGGTGGGGATAGTGAGTGTGAAGAGAAGGGGCATTTGGGAATTTTTGACTTGTGGTTAATAGTAAAGCTTTCCATAGAAGACAGATAAGTGGACCAAAACAAACAAACAAATCAATTAAATTTGTGTGGAATTTCCAGTTTATAAGTTAATTCAGTTAATAAGTGATGTAACCCATAGCACCGTGTTTGACCTTCCAACATAAGTGATAGTTAAGATGGATGGCACGCATACTGAACCTGAGTTCAACATAGAAAATGTCTCCCTCGGGACACCTGGGTGGCTCAGTCAGTTCAGCATCTGCCTTCAGCTCAGGTCATGATCCCAGGGTCCTGGGATCGAGTTCCTAATCAGGCTCCTTGCTCAGCAGGGAGCCTGCTTTTTCCTCTGCCTGCTGCTCTCCCTGCTTGTGCTCTCCCTCTCTCTTTGGCAAATAAATAAATAAAATATTTAAAAAAAAAAGAAAATGTCTCCCAACTACTCATTCGTTTAACAAATATTTCTTTAGTGGTTACTGTGAGCCAGCAGTTGTGTTGGGTAATAGTAATATAATGATGAGAAAGACAGATGTGAATCCTGACCTCGTATAGCTGATAATCTAATTAGAAAAGGAGGGCAAACGAATTTACAGTAGAATGAAGTCAGGGCTATGCTGTGAATTCCAGACCTCTCCCCTAACTACACATGTGACTTTTGATACATTACTTAAAATCTCTGATCTTTAATTTCCTCTTCTACGACTGCCATGATTAATTTTGTCAACTTGCCTGGACCATGGTGCAAAGATACGTGGTCAAACATGATTCTGAGTGTTTTGTTGGGGGCATTTTTGGGTGAGATTAACATTTAAATTGATGGGCTTTGAAGAAAGCGGATGGCTTGCCATATTGTGGGTGGGCCTTAGCCAATCAGTTGAAGGCCTGTTAACAACAAAAGACTGACCTCCTCTGAACAAAAAGGAAATTCTGCAACAGACAGCCTTTGGACTTCAACTGCAACACTGTCTCTTCCTGGGTCTATGGTCTGACTGCCTTTGAACTTGAACTGCAAGTCTTTACTGAGTCTCCAGCCCATCAGCCTCCCCCATCAGATTCTGACTCAACAAGCCTCCACAATTATGTGAGCCTATACCTTAAAATAAGTCTCTTTCTACATAGAAATCAAAATAGACATCGTATTGGTTCTGTTTCTCTGGAGAACTCTGACTAATACAAAGACTATTAGCACTTATCTCATATAGATATTACAGGGATTAAACAAAAGCATATGTGAAAAGCTACATGTATACTGTTTCTAGGTAAATCTTAATGGAGTTTCATTTCCTTTCTTCTCAGATACAAACAGTATCTTATGTATGTGTAGCTAATGGTGCATGCCAGCCTGAAAGATGCTTGGAGACCAAAGTTAATTAAACTTTTACTGAAAATTGAATGCATACCCCTGAAACTTTTTTAGATCAGGTGTTAACTTTTTATCAGAATGGGAATGTGACATGTTTCTTGGGAATTCAAGGTTGACAACGGCCAACTGCTAACCTTTGCTATTTCTTCAGGCTGATCGATAGCCTTTTCCCTTTGCACTTGTATCTCTAAGAAAAATTACCTTTTCAAAGTTTCTAGTAACTGAAAAGTGACAAAACAATTTGAGTTTACCAGTATATTTCTGTAACAGATGATACAAAAATGATCCTCTCAGATGTGAAGGTGATATTCTGCACAGATTTAGAAGTACCCAAGAAACGAAAATTGAATAAAGAAAACGAAGGTAACATTGATTTTTCTCCTAATGAGTCAAAGGCTAAGGTTTGCAAATAGGATGCTTTTAAAAATTCTTTTGCATTGTATTCTTATTTAATAGCTATTTTAGGTCTCCATTAGCATCGTCTCAGCTTTGAGATTGGTCAAATGAAGTGCAGCTTTATAAGTGATTTATAAAGGACTTTTTTTTTCTTTGCTTGGAAACAGAATTACATTCCTGGTCGATTATCTGAAACAAAATTTAAAAGAAAAAAAACCCACCAGCGATTCCTAAAATGCTAATGTTTTATGAAGTTTTATATGTTTTCTCCCTTACTACCAGAGAATTACTGGCTGTAGAAAATAGAAAGACTAATTTTCCTGATCCATGAAATAGAAAAATTGAGCACAAACACATTTTCTTTGGAGCGCCACCTTCCTCATTGCCTCTCTTAGGTATGTGAGCAGTGAAGATGTTTACACAAAGTCATCTGTCTAAACCAGCAGCCTTGAAAGCAGGGTGTGTGTACGGCAGAGGAGACTTGGAGCACTTGGATGTTCAGAAATGTCTTTATTTTGTTTTTACTCTTTAACATGGCTTGATTGGGTTTAAAATTCTAAATCAATTTCCCTTAGAAATTTAAAGGCAACATCTGGTCTTCTACTTATTGATTACTGCCGATGAGAAAGGAGATATTAATCTATTTCTTACTCTTATATAGATAGATACCTTACCCTTGCCTCCCTTTGGAATCTTAAGGGTATTTTCTTCTACAACGTTCCATAGTTTTATCAGTGTTCTATAACTTATGGGTCTCTTTCACTTATTCTACTCAGCCCCTGTGGGCCCTTTCAAGATGTAGACTTATTTCTTCAACTCTGGAAAATGGTCTTCTATTATTTCTTTAATTATTTTTCTCTCTTCCATTTCTTCCATTCTGTCTTCTTGAAGTTTTATTGGATGGACATTGGTCTTCTATATCCCTTGCTTTTCTTTCATGTTATCTTTCTCTTTATCTCTTTTCTCCATGTTCTGATATATTTTCTGTTCTATCTAATTTTAATTTCACCAATAAGAGATCTTTATTCCTCATTGTTCCTTTTTCATACCAACTTGTTTCATGGATGTAATATTTTCTCAATGAAGAATATATATTCTTTCTTTTTTATCGAGGTAAGTTATTCAGCTTGTTAATTAAAAAAATAAATTTGTCCTTCTATTTGTAATACCGCTTAACAAATTTAGACACCTGGTGATACTTGGTTATCTGTTCATATTTATCAATGAAGACCTATGTTGATTTCACAGAGAAGACTTATCTCTGCTACAGCATGAGGCTGCACTTTAGGTTGTTTGAATAAAGAAGGTCATCTGTCTTTTGAATAAAAACCAAGAATGGATACTAGGAACTCTATTTAACAATATTATCCCCTTTAGATAAATGGCTCAATTTTTAGAAATGTATCGTACATATATTTTTCATGGGGGCAGAACTTCCAGCCATGGTGATGTAGAGTTCCATAAATCTTTGCCGCAAGAAAATAAATATAAAACTGGACAAAATTGTGAAAAATAACCATCTCAGTGCTCTGGAAATCAATTTAGGGAAACAACAAATTGCAGAGTGGTTATTGAAGTGTGGGATTCTACAGTATTGTTCCTATGGCTGCTCTTATTCTTCTCCCTCTCAAGTCAGTCTGCAAAGTAGTTTTATCAGGGTGGGATTGGCTGTAAAACAGGAAGTTTTGCTGCCGCCAGGGCCAGGTTTTATTTGGAGAAGAGAGTGAAAACTCATGCCCGCTGGGCATGATTGGGAAAAACAGCAAACTTGGTAGAAAACAAATAGGGAAAACACACAGCTCAGCCTGAGGTTGTAGACCAAGTTAGGGGTTTGGACCAACTATAAATTTAACAAAGATCCAGGAGCCAGGAGAGCCTTAAAAGGTCTAGACAAACTTGCCACACAGCCCTGGCTGATGGGAAATTTTTATGCATGCGCTGTGGAGCCCTTGCCTTGTCAATTTTTGCTATTCTACCTGGTTTCCAGACTCATAAAGCCATTCCAATACCATGGTCCTGGGCAAAGCGTAGGCACGTAGAACAATGGAACACAATAAGGAGTCCAGAGGTAGACCTACACATAGTCAACTGATTTTCAACAAAGGTGCAAAGAAATTTCAATGGCAAAAAAAGAGTTTTTTCAATGAATAGTACTGTAACAATTTTGGATATCCATATGCAAAAATAAGAACCTCTGTCTGTAAATTATACCCTATTGAAATTTATTCAAAGTTAACTAAATTTAAGAGCTACAACTATAAAATGTCTAGAATAAAATACTTCTGACCTTGAGTTAGGTAAAAATTCTTAGACAGGACTCCCATAAAATAGAATTTGATAAATTTGACTTCATCACCAGAATGAAAACTTTTTCTCTTCAAAAGACACCACTAAGAAAATGAAAAGACAGGCCACGGATGGGAAGAAAATATTTGAATATTATGTATCTGAAAAATAATTCATATTTGGAATGAAGAACTCTTATAACTGGCTAATAGGAAGACAAACAGCCAATTAAAAATTGAGTAAAATATTTGAGTAGACACATCACCAAAGATGATACAAGGATATAAAAATTGCTAATAAGCAAACAAAAAGCTTCTCAACATCATTAGACATTGGAACAATGTAAATTTCCCCAATGTAGATTATACATCTATATCTAGATGCCCTCTATGACAATGTTTTTCAAAAAACTGAAAAATATCATGGTTTGGTGAGTATTTGGAGAACTTGGAATCACCATACATTGCTGCTAAGAAAATAAAATGCTATGACCACTTTGGATAAAGATTTGACAGTTTCTTAAGATGTTAAACGTATACTTATCATAAAACCCAATGATTCCACTCCTAGGTGTCTACCCGGAAAAAATTAAAATAGATTGTCTTCACAAAGACTGATATGGAAATGTTCCTAGCAGTATTATTCATAATAGCTTTAAACTGGAAACAATTTAAATGCCCATCAATGGATAAACAAAATGTGGTGTATTTATACAATAGAAATAAACAGTCTGGCAATGAAAAGAAATAAACGACTGATACATGCTACAGTATGAATGAATTTCAAAAATGTGATGTTAAGTAAAATAAGCCAACATGAAAGATCACATGCCCAGTGATTTAATTTAAATGAAATAGCTAGAAAAAAGTAAATCTGTAGAGATAATAAGAATATGAGTGATTTCCTGGAGCTGAGAGAGGGAATGGGGATTGACTGAAAATAGGCACAAGGAAATTTTGGAGGATTATGGAAATATTTTAAAATTGGATTTTGTTGATGATTGCACATCTTGTATACATTTATTAAAAATCTGAGAACTTCTGGGGTGCCTGGGTGGCTCAGTTGTTAAGTGTCTGCCTTAGGCTCAGGTCATGATCCCGGGGTCCTGGGATCGAACCCCACATTGGGCTCCCTGCTTGGCGGGGAGTCTGCTTCTCCCTCTCTTACTCCCCCTGCTTGTGTTCCCTCTCTCACTGTCTCTCTCTGTCAAATAAATAAATAAAATCTTAAAAAAAATCTGAGAACTTCTTACATTGGGTGAAATACAGAGTACGTAAGTTAGCCTGAAGAAAGCTATTATAAAAAAAGAGAATCTTTTCCTGCTTCAACCTGAAACAAAATTCTTTATTACCTTTTTTTTTTTTTTTTTTTTAACATGGGCCCAGAGTATTGGGGAAGAACGTTGAGGAAACTTTGCTGGACATCATTTCCAAGACAGAATTGTAATAATAAGTTGAAAACATGATAGCCAATTTATGAACATACCAAGTGTTTATTCTCTACCACACCGATTTGATTCATCTGGTGTTGGCAAATTCGAGCATTAGAAAGAAAATGACCGTGAATGCTATTTGAGCAGACCCATACTTAAAGAGGTGTCATTGAAAGACCACAGCTTCCACATATATGCATATGAATGGGAAAGAACACAGAGTTTGGTTAGAGGACATTGATATTCCTGATTTTCTGGTACTCAGCGTGAACCTAGCATTGTACCATGTATGGTAAGATGTGGATGTGGATACTTAGTCTGACATTTTAAACAACCATCCCAATGACCAACAATATTTTCTTTCAGTAAGATTACTTTGACCAATTCTTTCTGATGAAATTATTCTTGTAGTAACATCTGCTTTCAAGTTCCCCTAGAACAAAAGTTTCAGAATCTTGTGGTGCTATGTGACTTTCCATTAAACTGGTATGTACCTCCCTCAAATCTCACCCAATTGTTCCTGTGCTTAAGCATATTTTAGTCTTTACTTCTAAAATTTCTTCTTGTTTCTTGCCTTGTCAATTTTTGCCATTCTAACTGGTGTAAACAACAAATGATGGAGAGGTTGTGGAGAAAGGGGAACCTCTTACACTGTTGGTGGGAATGCAAGTTGATATAGCCACTTTGGAAAACAGTGTGGAGGTTCCTCAAAAAGTTAAAAATAGAGCTACCCTTTGACACAGCAATTGCACTACTGGGCATTTACCCCAAAGGTACAGATGTAGTGAAAAGAAGGGCCACATGCACCCCAATGTTCATAACAGCAATGTCCACAATAGCCAGACTATGGAAAGAGCCGAGATGCCCTTCAACAGATGAATGGATAAAGAAGATATGGTCCGTATATACACTGGAATATTACTCAGCCATCAGAAAGGATGAATACCCAACTTTTGCATGAACATGGATGGAACTGGAGGAGATTATGCTAAGTGAAATAAGTCAAGCAGAGAAAGTCAATTATCATATGGTTTCACTTATTTGTGGAACATAAGGAATAACACAGAGGACATTAAGAGAAGGAAGGGAAAAATGAAGGGGGGAAATCAGAGGGGGAGGCGAACCATGAGAGACTATGGACGCCAAGAAACAAACTGAGGGTTTTGGGGGGGGGGAATGGGTTAGCCCGGTGATAGGTATTAAGGAGGGCACATATTGCATGGAGCACTGGGTGTTATACACAAACAATATCTCATGGAACACTGCATCAAAAAAAAATTCTTCTTTCATGGACTCTTATTTTTCCAACTTTATTGAGATAAAATTGACATATAACATTATGTAACTTTAAGGTGTACAATGTGTTGATTTGATACAATCGTATATTGCAATATAACTAACGATAGTGTTCACTAACACCTCTATCACATTACATAATTACCATTGTGTGTGTGTTTGTGTATTGAGAACATTTAAAATCTATTCTTAAAGCAACTGTCAAGTGTAATAGTACAACATTGTTATCTATAACTCAATGTTGTACATTAGATCCCCAGAATTCAGTCATTCTTCTCACGGGAAATTTTCACTTTTTGACTAATATCTCCTCATTTCCCCCCACCCCCTCAGACTCTGGTACCCACTATTCTTCTGTTTGTATAAATTAGGCTTTTTCATGGACTCTCCTTACCACTACTGTGCTCTTAAATACAAGTTTTAGGCATAATTATATAATTTTTGAAGACAATTAGCTCTTACCAAATGACACTTTCATAGCAATATAAATTGTGCCTCCATTAAATGGTATACTGAGAAATTCTATTACTGTGTTCTATCACATAGATGGCGATTATCAGCAATAGGTCATTCATCAATTATCTATATTCACATTGAAGAATAGGGATGTCAGTTTCTTTTGATTTTGAAACGAGAAAATTTACCTCCCAAGGATCCCTTTGATTAATTAATTTCTTACATTTACTCCCTACAGGTTGCTGACCATGTTTCTTTCACATAAATAAACTAGTTAAGTTTTCTTTCTATAAGAGATAAAATTGATTGCTTTATTATTACCCTGCTTTACTGGTTTAAATGACTATAGCCTAGTGGATTGCTGTTATCTTATTAATTATGAATTAATTTAGTTTGTGGAGGTTGAAAGTATTAGCTGGTTTTCTTTAATTAATTGTTTTTTGGATCAATTGCTGGAGGAGTCTTTTATAATGGTGATGTGGGCTAATACACAGGCTTTCATCTTTGGAGACCATGTTCTGATTTAGATGAGAGCCATAAATAATCTGAAACATCTTGTTTAGGTGCTACTCATGTCCCAATACTAACTCAATCAGTTCACGGAGAGGAGTATTGGCCTTGGTAGAGAGAAAAAGCCTGAGGAACTTCTCTGAGACCTGCCTTTGGGAGAGTTACATGGAATGCTCCGTGCATCTGGTAGACTCTGAGCTGTACCGTAGTTCCCTCATCTGACTGTCCTTAGACTCTTTGGGATTGAATCCTGGCCCCATCTGATACCAGCTGCAGATATCCTGCATGGTCTTGGACAAGTTACTTCACTATCTTGGTTTCAGCTTGCTCATCACAAAATTAGGGAAATAATTATAGTGACTTCAAAGGGTTGGTGAGAAGATTGAATAAAAATCACAAATACATATATAAAGTAATATTGGACACATAGTTCAATGCTCAATAGATGTTAACTGTATTATCACCATTGTGTTGTTTTTTGGGTTATCAACCAACCTTCTTAGAAGCCCTTTCCCCACCCTTCAGTTCTCCCTTCTTTCTTGACTTCATTCTTCTGTGACTCTGGGTTTCTTGGATATTCTTTTACCTGGACCTAAAAACACCAAAGATGAGCTTGTAATAATTTATGTACCTAAGATAACATTTTTTCTTTATGCTGTTTAAATGAATTTTTCTTTGAATGTGAAAGGCATTTTCTTTCCACTTCATTGACTATTTATTGCATGACTCATATTTTATGCTGACATGTCTAAAAATTGATTGGTTGGTAAAGTTTTGATTTATGCAGTAAGCATTTTTGAAGGTACTTTTTGCAAGTATTACCCTCACTTTTTATTCTGAGTATACAGCCCTATGTTGTATAGTTTAAAAAGATCTTTTTATTTATATGTTAGCTATGTTCATTTATTCATGCACCTAACAAATAAAACGAGCACCTGCTGTGTTCCAGGCATTGTTCTAGTAACTGGCATATAGCTTAAAAGTGACCACTGGATTTAACAACATGGAACTCATTGGTAATCTTGATAGTTGATAGCCTTATCAGAGTGTGATTAAGAGTGAAAGAGAGTAGAAAAATGGAAGAAAGCAAGTATAGATGATTTTTTGAGGAGCGTTTTAGGGAAGGAGAATAAAAAATGGGGAAGTAAATGAAATAAATTATAGAATCAGCAGAGGTTTGTTATTATTATTGAGATGGAAAAATAATAGCTTGATTGCATGCTAATGAGAATGATCCAGTACTGCAAGAAAGATTGTTAATTCAGGAAAGAGAGGAGCAATTGCTGAAAGAGTATCCTTGAAGAAGGGAGAGGAAACAGAATCTGTGCAAGAGGAGTGCTGAACTTTTACAGGAGAAGAGAGTCATTTATAGTAAAATAAAAAGCTGGATATAGGTCATCAATGTTCATTAGCTAAATTGTGCTTAGTCATGTTCTCCTCTAATTAATTGGACTGCCACAGATTTGCTTCCCTCATAATGGATATTTACTATCTGCTCTCATTTATGGTTTCCTTTACCTTTACAGCATCCTACCTACCAGCCAGGACTCACCTCTATCTTTGCATTTAGCTCAAAATCTTATAATTATGTCTGCATGTGTCTATCTCTCCCATTAAGACCTAGGCATCTTTGGGCTGATAGATCTTTTCCCCAGCAAGATCAAGGGCAGTAGGTGGAACAGAAATCAACTATTTTCCTCTAGCTAAGGAGAGGCTATTTATAATTTCTCGGTGAAGTCACTAGCTGGTTTGCTATTTTCTGCTTTCAGCTTTCCTAATTTTGCCCTTCCTGCGTAGTGAAACTTAATTCACAAAATACATATGACACCTTTAGGATGATGATGTGTGTGAATTCATGTATATGGGTGTATGCAAATGTGTGTTTATGTATAAATTTTAATTAGAAATATTTAGAAGGAGAGTAGGAACACTACCTTGTGAGAAACTGCATGAAGACCTGCATTCTGTATTTCCTTTCCAAGCATAGGCCTTGAGTTGAACACCTACACACACCTGCCTATCCAACTGATGGGAGCACTAATCCTTTGGTACATTTTGGTGGAAGCGTGGCTCAAGAACAGGCACACACTAAAAGAGAAGGCTGTTCCTTCTCCTTTAATTATAGTAGAAGAAGGAAGTTTTAATTGTTTTAATTAATGCCTTGAATTTCTTTGAAATTCCCTTGCTCTTCTCTATAGCCATGATAACATCACAGCCTGTATGTGAATTAGTTCCAGGAGCGATGGGGGACATTGACTTTATTCACATGAAATAGTCTTTGATTTCTTCTCATGTAAAACCTGCTTATCATGGTTACCACCTTGACTTTGCCAGTTGCTCTGAACTAATTTCTCATTCCTATTATCAGAGTGATGTTTTATTTAAATGAAACTTCTGCTCAAGAACTCTTTTCATTTTGAGGTAGGATAAGGAGAAAAATTATGGGGAGAGATGCACTTACTATGGGCTTTTTGTGAACTTTGAGATTCTTCACTTAAAAGATGATCTCTGATTGGATCTTGAATCAGAAATAGGAAGTAGGAATAATAATGAAATTTGAAAAAAAATTAGAGTAAGATAGTAATACATCAATGATAATTTCCTGATCTTGAAAATTATACTCCAGTTATGTAAGATGTTAACATTTGGGGAATCTGGATGAAAATGTAAGATTCTTTGTGCTATTTGTGTAATTCTTTTGTAGGTTTGAAAACTTTTTTTTTAAGATTTATTTATTTATTTATTTTAGAGAGAGAGCATGAGTGGGAGGGGCAGAGGTAGAGGGAGAGAGAATCTCAAGCAGATTCCATGCTGAGTGCAGAGTGTGATGCAGGGCAGGATCTCAAGGCCTAAGCAGAAACCAAGAGTTGGATGCTTAACAGACTGAACCACTCAGGCTCCCCAGTTTGAAAACTTTTTGAAATAAATAGCTAATGAGTATCCTAAAGCTAAATCTAAACTTATGTGAACTGGGTGCCAATGCAAAAAAAAGAGAGGCTACATTTTTGGGGAAACAAGAAATCTGCTTGAAATTGCAGATTTTGGAGCAAGGCCATTACCACAGTTGCTGAAAATAATGACCTTGAGGAAGACTTTGGAAAAAAATCATAGAAATTGCCAAAGTAAGGATTGTGGACACATGCTGTCACATGAGAGGGGGATTGGGTTTTCTTCTATAGCTACTTAATGCGTTAGTTAAGGCCAATAGATAAAAGTTATAAAAGAGGAGTCTGGGGTTATTATGAAGAAGACATTTCTAACAATTGGACCTATTCAGAAATGAACTGCTATGTCACAGTTTCACTGCCGTCATTGGAAAGTTAAACCAGAGACCAAGTTACTTTTGCATTTTAATACCAAAGAAAGGGATCCTGAATTGGGTGGGAAGTGAGACAAAACAAGCTGTAAGGTCCTTTCCAACATTAATAGCCTATGATTTTTTTTCTTCTCACTAAGTGTTTGAATGATGCTCCCAATTGTATGGTTTACTATTTGATACTATCTCTAGCCCTAATACTGTGCATGCATGTGTGTGTGTGTGTGTGTTTTCCCTCCTGAGGTTCAGGGTGTTTAAAATATTTGCCCCAAGATGATGATTTATATGGATTATACATGTGGATAATATTAGATGCTGCACAGTACTATTAAAGGTGATTTATTTATTTGTAGAACAGTGGCCCAAGACTGCTCCAAATATATCTACAGGGTGCAGGTTTGAAATTAATGTGCTAGAGTACTTTAACGTAGGGAGCATGCTGGCTGGGTTTGCTGATGTTTGGTGCAGCCAAAGGCTCTCACCTTGATGGATGGTTGTTTCTTTCTTGATCAATGCATGAATCATCTCTCCTAGGTCAACAAAGAGAGAAAACAGTAGGAGGGCCTGCCCACTGCTGGATTAAATTCAAAGCCTATAGAGAAATTTACAATGTAGGGCAGATATAAGAAGGTATGTTTATTTGAATCCCTGACACATTACTTTTTTTCAAGTTTATGCTACCTGGGCTGGATGGAAACAAAACAAAACAAAATAAACAACAACAACAAAATAAAACAGTATATATTTTTTTGTAATGTTTCCTTTCTTTGCATACTAGCTTTTTTAAAAAATATTTTATTTATTTATTTGACACAGAGAGAGAGAGAGAGAGACAGCGAGAGAGGGAACACAAGCAAGGGGAGTGGGAGAGGGGGAAGCAGGCTTCCCGCTGAGCAGGGAGCCCGATGCGGGGCTCGATCCCAGGACCCTGGGATCATGACCCGAGGCTAAGGCAGACGCTTAACAACTGTGCCACCCAGGCGTCCCTAAAACAGTATTTTTTTCTTTACTCATTGGAATGGCTTAAATGAACTTATGGAAGACCATCCTTAGACTTATGTTTGGATTTTCTGCAAGGAATAACAGTTGATTTATAAATGAACCATATTATCAGGCTTTAACTATTAGATCAAAATAAACTCTTGCAAATATCTTCATTTCATAGATTGTCATTTTTCTTAGAAAATAAAATAATATCCAAGGAAACAATGCAACATTGCAATTGGTCAGTCTCATTTCAATCTTCAGGCTGAAGGAAGAGAGTCTTGTATGGTACGGCAAGGACATAGATGCTGTACTCACTGCCCTTACAGGTGGATCATGGCAAGACAGCCTATGGGATAATTAAGTGTCATTACCAAAAGATTTTGCAGTTTCAAATATTAATTTTAAGATGGCGTTAGGGATATCTGGGTATGGTAAAAATAAAGGTGAATTCTACAGGATAAATCCTTTCTCACTTAAATTCAGCAAACCAAAATATGTGTGATAGAATGGAGAAAGAATCCTATCCATGGAAACCATTGCCTGTGCTTTATTTAAAAAAGGAAGGGGGAGGTGCTTTGGAATCAGGCAGGCCTGCAGGAATTTAGATTGTTTTGCTTCACTTTTTTTGAGATGCTGGAAAAATGACTTCTTTTTCCTGAGTCTTAGTTTTTTTTATTTGTAAAGTGGATAAGTAATATCAATTTCAAAAAGCTGTCATGAGAATTAAAAGAAGTAATCTGGAGTACTTAGTGTAGTGCCTGGCACAAAATAGACTGTTAACATTTTCATTAAAAAAATTAATTGTGTAATTATTTGTTTTTCTTCGACACTAGTCATAATTAGGACAAGAACTGTGTTGCTATGCAGTGTTCTTGGTATTCCAAGAATCTAGTGCTGTGATTTGGGCATAATAACTGCTCACCAAGTATTTATGGACTTAATTACTTAAATAATCTTAGTTTCTATTCTTCTGGGAGTTTAATTGAAGTGTGGGATTGGTCATTGAGGGAGGCAGTGAGGAAGCTGGGCATGATCCTGCAATGCTCAGGATTTGGCTCCTCGACCCTTTCCATCTGTTAATTCAAAGATTTTCTTCTCCCAAGAAAGGAAGAAATATCATTTGGGAAATGAAAACATAATCTTCCTTTAAGACCTGGAAAAATCCAACCTGTTCTAAATTTACAGCAAAACTCTGGAGCCTTTGCTGGAGGAAGAAGTCTGAGGCAGTGGGGATCAGCAGTCATCAAGAATAAAACAAGGCAGACTTGGAAAAATCACGTCATTCTGGTTTCTTCCCTAAGTGTGGTAGCATTGATTGTCTTGAAGATCCTTTTTAAGGTGACAGCAGAATCAAGTCCTTCTGGATCTATCTTCCTTAGACGTCAGATGAAGACAGCTGTTTCAGGCATGACTGAAACTGCTCTTATTCCTTCAAGATTTGGATATCGCCTTATCTTTCACATTAATCAGAGAAGCGATGACATTAACTTTCCCAGGTGACTTTCAGTCCCTTCCTAGAAGTCTCTCAATCCTTCCATGAATAGCAATGTGTGTGTGTTCTGCAAACAAATGAGTTGCTTGAGCTCTCAAGAGTGTCACATTATGCAGACCAATTAGTTAAGAAGGTGGCTTATTATTTTTGAAATTTCTGCCATCGGGTCTCTATAGTTAAATTTATCAGATGAGGGTTTTCAATTTTTTAAAAAAATTTACTGAACTTCATTCCTTTTCCCCCCTTTACAGTGCACCTGAGGTCTCTGAATCACTTCTGATCTTTTACTTTGTGTGTAATGAAAAGACTGATTTTTCCTTCACATTTATAGAAATAAGTGATTCTGTATCGGTGCTCCCAAAACCTTCTCTGAGTGCTCCCCTAAAAGCAGCCGACCGCTCTTTATTTTTTTATTTTTTATTTTTTATTTTTTTCGACCGCTCTTTAATATTAATGGCCAGACAGAATGTATGGACAGACCACAGCAATTAAAAGAATGTTACCCCAACCATACCCGGCAGTTCATTTCTAACATTGGTGAAATGTTTTGGAAGCAGAACAGGGAACTCTTGTCTGGTGTTAACGCTATAGGTCTGTAGAGACTTAATTATCAGTGTAGCTACTTGGAAAGTCACACCTTATATAGAATATTAGTGAAACTAAACAGGGAATGGGGCTGTGACAGAATTCATTGAGGCCATATTGTACATCAAAAACCATGAGCTTTGAAGTCAGAAAAACCTGGCTTGAATTCCTGGTTCTGTGACTTGTTATGCAAAGTCTAGAAGCCTCAGTGTTCTTTCCTAGAAAACAGGAGTACTTACATATATCTCAGGCGGTAGTTCAATGACCAAATTGAGAGAATAAATGTAAACACAGTTAGGGCCATGTATGTTTCCTTGGCCTTTCACTAGCCATCATTTGAGATCTGTCTTTGAAACTTATCTTCACCATGGGAAATTACTTACTGTTTGAGTTAATTTGTTTCTTTTTTAGATAGGCACTCAGGCACAGAGAGTTAGTTACTCATCATTCTCAGTTCATTGGACACTATTGTCATTGGTCCATGCGAGTCTCTTCTCATTGTCTTTATTCACTTTTATCCCTCAGTAACTCAGTTCCATTACTCTTGGTTCCCATAGGTGAATATTTTAATGTGTTTTGATGTGTATCCTTTTATTTGTATACATTCTTGTAGAACATGCATTATTACTTTGTATGTAGTTCTAATTTATATAAATTATATTGCACAATATATCTTATCATTTTATCTTTTCTACTCGATACTGTTTTAAAATTTCTACCTGTGTTGTGTGTGTGGAAGTCTACATTTTATTGCACTGTATGCCTCCACTACATTGTGCCTCTCTGTTCCCCCAATTATGGACACAGGAATTGCCTTCAATTCTCCTATTGGACTGGCAGAAATTAGAGAACTGAACAATTCCATGTGATAGGGATTTAGAACCCTCAAGCACTACTGGTGGGAGGATAGATGGGTACGCCCACTCTGGGGAGGTGTGTGTGTGTGTGTGTGTGTGTGTGTGTACACGTGCACACATGCATCAGCAGATACAGATACAGTTTATAGGGGGCATAGAAATATATACAGACATTTCTCCAAAGAAGACATCCAAATGGCCAACAAACACACATGAAAAAGTGCTCAACATCACTCAGCATCAGGGAAATACAAATCAAAACCACAATGAGATACCACCTCACACCGGTCAGAAAGGCTAAAGTTAACAAGTCAGGAAATGACAGATGTTGGCGAGGATGCGGAGAACGGGGAACCCTCCTACAGTGTTGGTGGGAATGCAAGCTGGTGCAGCCACTCTGGAAAACAGTATGGAGCTTCCTCAAAAAGTTGAAAATAGAGATATCTTATGACCCAGCAATTGCACTACTGGGTATTTACCCCAAAGATACAAATGTAGTGATCTGAAGGGGTATGTGCACCCCGATGTTTATAGCAGCAATGTCCACAATAGCCAAACTATGGAAAGAGCCCAGATGTCCATCAACAGATGAATGGTTAAAAAAAGATGTGGTATATATATATATGTATATATGTATATGTATATATACACAATGGAATACTACTCAGCCATCAAAAAAATGAAATCTTACCATTTGCAATGATGTGGATGGAACTAGAGGGTATTATGCTAAGCAAAATAAGTCAATCAGAGAAAGACAGTTATCATATGATCTCACTCATACGTGGAATTTAAGAAACAAAACAGAGGATCATAAGGGAAGAGAAGGAAATATAAAACAAGAAAAATCAGAGAGGGAAACAAACCATGAGACACTCCTAATCATACAAAACAAACTAAGAGTTGTTGGTGGTGAGCGGGGTGTGGTGATGAGATAACTGGGTGATGGACATTAAGAAGGGCACGTGATATAATGAGCACTGGGTATTACATAAGACTGATGAATCACTGGACTGTACCTTTGAAACTAATAATACACTATTTGTTAATTAATTGAATTTAAATTTAAAAAATTATATATATTTAAAGTGTAAAAAAAACCGTAATATTTTAAGTTCATTCAGTGCTTGTAAATGTTTTCCAAGGTTACTGAAAAACAGTATAGCTTTCCATTCCTTTGTTTATAATCACCATCTTACTATAGACATTGCTCCATGAAATCATAACAACAACAAAAAAGAAATCTATACATATGCATGCACATACATATGCTATGACCCAGCAAATGTTCTGAAGTCTGGGCAGTATAAGTTCATAGAATTCCAGTCTCTGCAGTATAGGAATGCAAATTAAGAGGAGGCATGAGCAAATGCTGAATGTCAATTCACCATTCTGCCATAGTCCTGTAATGTGTATTATGGAATACCCAAAGCCCTCCATGTTCCTTCTGGTGAGATTAAAGCAGGACTTTCTAATTCTTCTTTGGCCATAGACCCCTTTGGCAACCTGGGAAAGCCCATGAAACCCTTTTCAGGATGTCATTGTAAAAGGCATAAAATAAAATTTATGTGATTACAAAGGAAACCAATCATATTGAAATTAAGTTATAAAATATTAAAACATTGTATTATAATTATCTATATGGTCTTAATGGATTAAATGACAAAATCTAGTATTATGTCTAATAAATAATTGTCATAATTTTGAAGGAGCAATGAATGTAAAAGGCTATTTTAGGATATCTGCAATAACTATAATGTGATAAGAAAATATCTGTAATTAAGTTGTGACAAAGTCACAGGTACTGCTGATACTATGGTAATTTTCCATATTTATCAATAAAGAAAATTCTCTGAATTCCAGGTTAAGAAACCTTAGTTTAAGGAAAGAAAATGGGCTGAGCCGTGGTCCTCACTGGCCTCTTGACAAAACCCATTTGTTGTCAGTAGTACTGGGCTTCTGCTTGGGTCAGGAATATACATTTGACCTCTAAAAAAATTCAACATTGGGGTGCCTTGGATGGCTCAGTTGGTTAAGCTTCCAACTCTTGGTTTCAGCTCTAGCTGTGATCTCATGGGTAGTGAGATCAAGCCCTGTGTCGGGCTCCCTGCTCAGTGAGAAGTCTGCTTGAAGATTCTCTCCCTCTGTCCCTCCCCCACTCATGCTCTCTCTCTCTTTCTCTCTCAAATAAATAAAAATAAATTAAAAAAAAAGATTCAGCATTGGAAGGAACAATATCCTTTCCTATATATCTGGTTGTTTGAAGATGGAGAAACACAAGGTCAAGGGTGACTAGCCACAAAGGTTTGTTTCATCAATATGCCATCCCAACAAGGTCTTTGTCCTGCTCTGCTGTTATTCTATGGACACTGGTGGCTGTCAATCCCTGAAGGGAAGGTGTAGTCAATGATTGTCCCTCCTGAGTGAGTGTGTGGGCTGAACATTTGGTGAAGACGCAAGAGCACAACTGAACATGTTCCAAACTCTCCTCCCTCTGCCCACTCTGTCCACCCTTGCTCCAGACCACAGCACAGCCCCTCCGTTTGGTCTTCCATAGACATCCTCCAGCTCACAAGAACCTTCAGGTTCCCCAAGAGCCCCTGACAGTTTTGCTGTTTGTTCATTAGATCCACGCTCCTTTCTTGTTTCACTGTTTCTCCAGGGTTTATTTTGAGGAGAAGAAACCAACAGTTCTTGCTAGTTCGTCATCTTGATAGAACATACTAGTTTCACTGTTTGAAACATAGGAGTTTAATGTTATCTTTATATGATTATCTTGAGAATGGAATGAGGCAGTGTGACATATTTAGGACAGCTGCTGGACCATAGTAGGTCACATCTTCACTACTCATACATTGTTCGTCCATGCAATATGCCAATGGTGGCCTAATTTGTTAGTGTCCTCCATTGGGAGTGAAGCACATAGCAGAGGTAATTCCCTCTGAAGTAGTGGCTCTCAACCTTGGCCATATATAAGAATCACCAAGGAGCTTGTGAAAGTCTATATGCTCAGGCCACACCCCTGTCCATTTACATTTGGGATCTCTCAGGGAGGGACTTAAGCATTTGCACTTTTTAAAGCTTCTCAGACGGGGCTCCTGGGTGGCTCAGTTGGTTAAGCGGCTGCCTTTGGTCCAGGTCATGATCTCAGGGGCGTGGGATCGAGCCCCACATTGGGTTGGGTTGCCTGTTCATCGGGGAGCCTGATTCTTCCTCTCCCTCTGTTGCTCTCCTTAATTGTGCTCTCTCACTCTCTCTGTCAAATAAATAAATAAAATCTTTAAAAAAAATAAAGTTTCTCAGATGATTCCAATGTGCAGTCAAACTTTGGAATCTCTGAATGAGATTCTTAACTTGGAAATCATTCCCTTTCCTTTATACTCTGGGTGGTCATTGAGAAGAATAAAATTTCTAGGTGAGATATTCAATTTCTAAATAAAGTCAACAACCTTAATGTGTTATGCACACCTACTCAACACACATATACATTGTATGTGTGATAAAGCAAATATTAAAAGCACTCAGGGGTGGGATGGATTTGAGGAGGAAGAGGAAACACTATGACAACTCTGGACTATAGATAATTTTTTTCAGCAGTAAAAGGACATATTTTCTATGAGTATAAAATTCTCAAAGTGAGTAAGCAGAGCCCTTTGGAAAAGGATATATTTACTTGAACTTCATAGGAAGAATTTAGTAATATTCCCTGAGGTGATCACGTCATTATTATTTATAAAGTTTGTCTGTGTAGTGTTAGGTCTGCAGGAGAGCTGACCTGGTGAAACGTATGGTTCTGTGTTATATGAGTCATCAGTAGTTCTTCTGGCTCTATATAATTTGAAATGAACCAGGTTTGGAACATATTATCTAGAGTTATTATAAACTCTAGTGTTTTAAAGTTGCCTGCCAATTCAGAGTTATATCTGTGTGTTTTTTCCATGGAGTAAGGCGTGGAAGTGGGGGAGAAAGACTTGGCAAAAAGGACCCTTCATTGGGAAGTCAGCGAGCACAGATGGCCCTGACGGTTGGGGGTGAGGAATTGCGAGCTATGGAAGACATTATAGCTGAAGACAGATTATGAACTTCCCCTAGAAAATGATGTCTGAGCGAGAGTTAACGCAAGCTTAGGCAGTTACATTGAATGGAAAAATGGCAAAGACAAATACACATAAAGCTTCACATCCAGCTTCTCAAGGTGACATTTTGAAACCCTTAAAACTACCATAGATGATCCAATGGAATACTGGAATTCTGCTCCTAGTGGGGTGATTCTTATGTTTTCTTTCAATTTTAACAATGCCTTCTAATTGCCACTCTGTGTAACATCTAGCCAGCAGCTGAAGAGCAGATTACCAGCATTAAAATGCTGAAAAGAAGAGCACACAAAAGGATAAAAATTATCTTTATGGTTGCTCCGAAGAAAAAATCTGAAGAAGGTAAAGCATGTCTGCATGCCCTTCTCTTCACAACATCAGTATTAAAATCACAGTGACCTATCTGCCAGAGTCTCTGAGTCAGTGTTCGATTTGGAACAGACTCTTTTCTTTTCCCCCATCCCCAATCAAATTTATCTCTCCTTGTCCTGTTCCCTCGGATTCTACTCTGCTAAATGACAGTTAATTTGACAAATGACTCCTTACTAATAGATTGAGGGTTAATGTAGTCATTAAAAAGTAATAACAAGCATTTATTGAATGCTTTCTATATGTCAGGAAATGTATTAAAAGTGTGCACATATATTATCTCCAACCAGGTTAACATTTTCATTTTGAAAGGTATCTAATGATTTAACTCAAGAAAATGGCCCAAATGGCAGACCTTTGGGCTCCTAGCAGGGGAGAAAGGGTGTATTTATTGGCTAGAAAACATGATGGAGCTTCTCAAATCACATCTGGTGGTCTATCATCTCTTTCATCTATAGCAAGATATTTATTAGAAAGCATATAAAATATGAGTCAGAAGCCCTAGAGATTAGAGATGAATAGCTTTTATAGACCATGATCTTTAGCCATTGCTTACATTCTCTGACTCTGTTTCCTCATCAATAAAAGCAGGGTTATCAATAAGACCTTTACGGTTGTTGGTGGTGATTGATCTCACTCTCTATTTATTTATAATTTTAAATGATTCATACATATCTTAGTTATGGGGGTGTTTGCTACAAATGAGGCTCCAGTCTGTTTTTAGGACCCCGAAGGCCAGTTTTGGGATTTCTATGGACATCTTTTCACTACAGTATTTTGGAAGTTTTAATCCATCAAGGACTTCATCTTATTTAAGCAAGTCATTCTAGAATATTTGTCATGATTATTGTGGATTACAATTTAGTTGTTGAATGGTTGATACCACCTTGAGGGGGCTCTTCCTAATGAAGTGCTATAATATTTTGTGGACTACTTTAATTCCTTGCTCAGTATGTATATGTTTCTAGGCCATGTGGGTTTCTGATAAGTCTTAGTAAAAGTTTAGATATAGGAGCATAATAATTTCTACTTAAGCTTTAAACCGTATCAAACAGTAGCTGCTAAATTATTAATTGTGCTAGTGTTACCCAAGCACTTTCAAAAGGACTGGGTAAAATTATTATTATGTTTTATTATGCCAGAACTTACAAATTTATTCTGGTTTGGCAAAAAGTAGGCAGCGATACTTTGGGAAATTTGATTCATTTGGGAAATAAATAAAAATGGAATAAGGATTTTTCTCTTTAATTTCAAGATGTTTTGCTTGTCTGGTTAGGAAATTTTGCTCATTAATCTGATAGGTCCATGTTAAAGGAAATGAAATCTGCTCTGGATCATTTTTATCGTCACATATTTAGTAAGAGAAGTGGTTGATATTTCTCACTAGTTTGTTAGTAATGATAGTATGAGAGATAGATTATTTTTTAGTGTATATCAATTTCTTCTACAGGCTTGGAAGATATTCTCAGTATGGCTGGATCTGTATTCTAGCTTTGATTGCTAGCTCTTCCCACTCTCCATCTCTCATGCCATGCATTCTGCACCAAAGTAGGCAACTTGCTCTGCTTCCTTTCCTAGAAGATGTGTGAACATCCCTGAGGTTGTGTTATACTTACCCTTTCATCCACATCATCTTGCTCATACCCTGCATCACAACATTCAGAATGATCTGTGGCTCTGACAGCACAGTTCCTCTGCTCTCCATCTTTACCTGAAAAAATGCTACCCAAGTGTCAAGGTTCTTCTTAAAATTCATCTTTCAGTTTTTTTAGAGCCAAACTTGATCTTTCCAAATGCTGGTCTTAGTGTATTTTCTATTTTCATGATAAGATACTGAGAATATTAGTAAACTTAGTAAGTTGTAAATTCTTTGAGAATAAATATAGTGACATATACTAGCATGGTTCTTGACTGCACTGTTGCACTCCAGTGAATTTCCAGGAGTGGTGCTGGATGGCATAAATTTTCAAGGGAAACAGCGAGAGTTGCCATCTGTTGGCCACTGCATGAACTACAAGCTGGAGGTAGTTCATAATTTCCATATCAGATCACACTATATTCTTTTCAATGAGGTCACACTTTGTGAAACTGGGTTTGTGATGATTGTGGTGGTAAAAAAATACAAAAAAAATTGGGGTGCCCGGGTTGAGTGTCCGACTCTTGGTTTTGGCTCAGGTCAGGATCTCAGGGTCCTGGGATCAAGCCCCATGCTGGCTCCGTGCTCAGTGGGGAGTCTCCCTAAAGATTCTTTCCCTCTGCTCCTCCCCCCATTTACTCATGTGCCCATGCTTGTGTACTATCTCTCTCTCTCTCTCTCAAATAAATAAAATAAAACTTTGAAAAAAAATTAATGTGGGGTATTAATACCTTTAGTTCTATAAGGGTAGCGGTGTATTCTGATCCTAGTATCTGAGAATCTGTGCTGAGTTCAACAGGCATATACATCCTATTAGTAAATACCAATAAACTTTAAAAATATTATGTTTTCTTTCAATGTTGTTTATTATTTTTCAAATGGCTATTAACTTGTTATGATATAATAGTTAATACATTGGTAGGACCTAATTACTTAATACATGAAACTCTCAGTTATTTCTTTCTTCTCCCTGAGTGAGTGCTGTGAAAAAAACCTAATGAGACACCAAGGATGCTGTGAACCAAGAAAGTTTGGGAACCTCTGGTGTATTCCATGTTTGTAATTTTTCAGTACTTATAGTGCCTTATATGATAGATATTCAATCAACTTTTAGGCCCATGACATAGTCATGAGTTTACTTAAATAGAATTTTACTTCTGCTTGACATGAATAAAACATATGGAAGATTTCAAAATGAGAAAACAGCAAGCATCAAGCACTACACACATGCATGGGTCCATGCTAGGTACATTAGTTGTGAGATGTAGTAAGAATTTTCCCTCATAGAGTTCTCCAAATTCAGGTCATTATTAAATGATCTTTTCATGTCACTTCTCTTAATAAAAAGATTTTTCCATCTATCCAGACTCTTCAATGTCTGAAAAGATAAAAGAAAAAAGAAGATATTTGATCTAAGAGCAGATGCATGGCATAGAAAAGATTTCATTAGTAAAGGTAAAGATAGCATTAGTCCGAGCATAGGCAGTTGATGTCGTCAATGAGGGCCACCCAGTAGGGCTGCTACAGGTTTGATTTTAAGGGAATCTTGAGGAAAACTGCCTCCACTAAGTCATTTATAGTATTGATTACCCTTTATTTATCATCAAATACCAGGTAAATTATACCCACAAAATATCCACACATACTATTACAGTGCGAAGCACATTGATGAGTTAGCCCCAAGAAGTTTCTTATATTTAGCACAAATAATTTCCAGAAGAATCTGTGCGTGTACAATGAATTAAATATACAGGGGCAGAGGAATTTCTTATTCTCTGGGATGGGAAAATTCCCATGTCTGAGGCACTTGTGAGAAAGGACAATCCAGAGCAGGGTGTCATGGGAGACTAGACTGAATAGCCAAGATGAGTGGATATTGTCATGGACAGATGGGCAGAAGAAAGTAGAGAGGAGCCAGGAAGAGGACGAGAGAACACAAAAATCACACTTCACAGATTTTACAGTTTTGCCTCAGGCCAGCCCTGGAGCTACCAGACAGTTTGATTGTCATTTAAAATCTGAATTCCTAGTTTGTTTAAAAGAATGTGAACCTTAAAATACATCCTTACCTTCCTTTGCAATGGTTTCTGGGGGGCATATCGGGCAAATGAAAGCTTTCTTGCACATAACTTCTTGAAGTCACCCAATATTAAAACTTTGTAGAATCTAATATTTTCTGTTATTGCTCAAAAAATATCCGTTGCCCCTGTATCATTTTGTTTTAATGAATTATGAAATTTTAATCAAGAAAAAGGGAAAGAGAAAAGAGGGAGTTGTTGCATCTCTTAGGAAAAACGATTTGGGTAGTGAATGTGCTATTTTGACTATTGTTGCATGAGTTAATTTTGAAGTTGGAAGCAGTTATGTGTGTGGTTGATTCTTTTTGAATAACCCAAATAAGGCTGTGAGGTGCTATAGTCAGTTAACAATGGGCTTATTGTTATTAAGAAAATTTATCTAAAACCTGGAAATAAAGCAAAAAGTCCATGTCCTTTCAATGTTAAATTGGGATATTGTTTAACAGGCTCACACACGGTTTATTTAATCATTTGGGGAATGCACATTTGTTTGACTTTGCTATTTACTCTTTGGTTGGAGTCCAGACACTAAGAAGTAACATGATAACTTGAGGATGTCTTCCAATAAAAGAGATAATCTCAAAGGTTATAGTTTTATTGCTCTATAAGGCATTAATTAATTTTATATCTATTACCAAACTAATTTCAGTGTTCCTTTGACTGATTTACTATATATATACATCAGCATTCCTAAGATGCTTCAAACCACCATTATCATCTTACTGGTTCTTTCTTTAATTAATAAGTTGAATAAAACATTAAGGGCATAGTTATTCTATGTTTGTATGAGAGTCATGTTTTTAACTTTTTGAGAATTATACTGGGATACCAATTGGATGGATAATCTTTGCAACATTCTCTGACCCACCTTTTTAAATAAATCAGATCTCACGTTATTAGCTGTTTAGAATTCCAGACAGGCTTAAACTGTAATTTGGACGAGGAAGAAGTACTCATTAGAAAAACTGCCTATGCAATTCAAATTATTCGTGTGTGTTGACCATATGTTTTCAGGCCAGAAACGATGCCTTTTAACTGGAATATATGTTGTATCCCTAAAGCAGACATCACATTATCTTGGCACTAAATGAAGCATATCAAGGGGATGGAAATGGTAGGGAATGAAACTGATAATTGCTGAGTGCCTACCGCACTCCAAACAGTTGTTATTCATGCTCTAGTTTAACTTTTAAAATGGCCCTCTATGGTGAGATTATTATCCCACTGCATAGACGAGAAAATGAAATTCAAAGAGGGAAATTTGCTTGGCTAGATGACATCCTATGGGTCAAACCCAGGTTTGTCTGATGCTAAAGTTATGTTCTTTCTACTGCTGTGGAACTGGGTCTGAGCATTATTCATGACATGAGCTAGACACTATGAGATCAATAAGAATACTCAATGACTCAATGAAATCATCACTTTTTCCCCCTTTGCAAGCAATCAGAAATTTTGGTCAAGAATTTATAAGGATATATTCTTTTTTTCTTTTTTTCCCTTTATTTATTTGAGAGAGAGAGGGAGAGAGAGGGAGCAGAAGGAGAGGGACAGACAGACTCTGCACTGAGTACTAATGCAGGACTTGATCTCAAGACCCTGAGATCATGACCTGAGCTGAAATCGAGAGTCAGATGCTTAACCAACTGAGCCACCCAGGTGCTCCTATAAGGATATTTTCAGTACTGTGCCACCAATAACTGCCAGAGTTGATAATACATAAAACTAGAATGAGTGGACAAATGAAGTGAATGAAGGAAAATCATAGGATAATTTTGAGGCAAGAGCTTCTTTATAATGAAGTATTTTATAGCGGGTTTCAGCTTTCTGATATTAAAGACTCTCTTCTAGGCATCCAATTTGGGGAACTTCTCATCATGTTTATTTTTGGTGGTGTTAGTGCTGGGTCCCATTATGAAATTCAAAGACATGAATCCCCTCTACTTCTGCCTCAGAGTATCCGTGGGTGGACACTTGCTGATTTTGGCCAGGTCAGTATGTCTCTCTTTCCTGAGATTCTGAAACTTTCCATAGATGGATGTAAATATATGGGGGGGGGCAATAAGAGGTCAATCTCATGGCAGTGGCCAACGACCTGCGTGGACCAAACTATTTCCACAGAAGGACGTTTTCTATGGCTGGGACTAGGCTCATCTTTTGGAATTCCCTGGATGTGGCTAAGACAGCTAATACACCCACAGCAACTGCCCTCCTCTTACTCATTTTGTTCAAGTGTAAGCTGGGCACATGACTGACAATTACAGACTTAAATTTCCATCCTTGCTTATAACTAGGTGTGATCAAATGTTTCAGACAGTGGGATGTGAGCAGAAGTGAGGAGTTTAAACCCCAGATCATTTCCTTGCCCTTGCTCTCCTTTCTTTGTCCATTTCTGCAGACTTAAATGAGGTCATTGTAGCAATGAAAGTCTGACCTTGCAAAAAAGGACAATATCTTTGGGGATGGCTGAGGAACAACATGGAAGGGACCTGTACCCCTGATTGATGTTGTGGAAAGGACTACCCCAACTTTATGGACTAGCCTGATTCATATGTAAGGAAGAACTTACATATGAGAAATTGTTCTGGGGAGGTGACTAACTTACACACTTAGAGAACTTTTTAGTTTCTTCTGAAGCCTCAGCTACAGTAATCAGGGCTCTTTGCTGATTGTTTTCAGTACACCAATGCCAGAACACTAAGCTCTCTCTCAACAGACCTGCATTTACTAACTATGAGTTTAATAAACATGTGGACAGCTGTCATCATCATGCTTCATAGCTCTCAAGAAAACTGTTAAAAAGTTGGCACAAACCACCATGAATACCCTGAGTTGAACTGTTGGAAAAGGTTAGGTGAACAATATGCTGAGTCCATCAGCATCTCAGGGACCAGTCTTGAGTTTCTGGTCTCCACTGGTTAACCCTGTACCTGATACAGAGTTGATGTCTAGGGAATATATGCTGAATTATTTATTGAATCTGTCATTGCATTATCAGCAATAGGAGGAAATAAATCCCTCTGAGTTTCTAATTAGGCAGCTTACCAGAAGTTATTTTAAAAATCCACATGTCAACATAGATAAAGACATAAAAGCAGAACATAATGGATTCTCTCTGTACCTATATTTTCTGCATTTCTTTAGCAGAACTACTCCTTAGGCTGGGTGTCTTCATCCTTCTCTAGGCTGCTCTCTGCCCCAAAAGGCTGACCTTCTGGTCCACATTGATAGGGCTCCTGGGTCCTCTGCTTCCTATTTACTTCCCATTCTTCAGAGGGCAGACGTGGGGGACAGAGAAGTGAGTGAGAAAAGTGAGAGGTTTCTTACCTGAAGGACATGCTCCTTTTAAGGGTTCCAACTCTTCATAAACATCTCTCCATCAGGGGCTGGGTGACTGCTCCCTTAACTCACCTCTTAGGACCTAGGACTGGTGGCAGCTCAGATACTATTAGACCTGCACAAGGCACTATCCCTTTGATTCCCCTACAACCACAGTCTTATAATAATCATTTTGTAGATAAACCTTCTTTGAGTTATTCTAATTTTTGTGTATGTTATTGTTTCCTTTTGGATCCCTGGTTGATACTCTTTTTATTCCAAATTTGGAATGATAGTGTTCAATTAGCTAGGATGTAAACTAACAAAGATACCCAACATACAATGGCTTAAAAAATATTGGAACTTATTTCTCCTTCATGTTGCAATCAGAGGAAAGTGGGCAGTGTAGGCCTGGAAAGAAGCTTTGTGTTCCCTGACACACGTCTTCCACTGGGTAGATGGATCCAAGTGAGTGCCCTGGTCTCACTGTCTCCCAGCCAGCAGTAGTGAGGGAAACAACCAGGGGAGCTCGTAATCTATCCTTTGAAGAGTAAGACCCCAGGATGGAGCACATAATACTCACATTGCATGAGCATTACCTTAGCATCATGGCTGCAGTTAGGTGACAGAAAGGCTGGGAAATTCAATCTTTCTTTGGGCAACATGTGCCCTGCTGACATTCTATTACTATGGAAGCAGAGGAAATTGTTCTGGGGAGGTGACTAAATTAAGTCCAAAGGCTCATTTTATTTCAAGAGGAGGCAGTCAGACACTGACTATACCCCAGGGACACAATATTCAATAAGATGCTTCTTCTTTTCAATGAATAATGACCTAGTTATAGAAACAGGCACTAAGATAACTTCAACCCAGTATATGGGACAAGAGAAGGGTGTGGTGCAAGTGCTACAGGAGCATGGGGAGGACAGTTAACCCAGGTTTATAGTTCCATAAAGGCAAAAAAACAGTAGTATTTGAGCTGTGCTTGAGACCAGGATCACAAACTGTTGCTTTGTTGCCAAATTAATCACCAGTGAAGTTGCCAGTCCTTCCATGGAGAGGAATCCATGACAAGGTAAAGGTTGGCCTGCTCCTGTTGTAAAGCTCCTGCTCTCTGATGAAAACTGACCTAAGTGGATCTTTCTGCACGATGTGGCCACAGCTTTTGCACCACAGCACAAAGGAAACGCACTCGCTTAATCCTGAGCTTTACTGATTTACCCTGAGGTCATGGCCTGAGTCAGTAGAAACCAGAAGTGGCCTGAATAGAAAGAGAATTATTTTCAGGTTTGGCATCCTTTGTGCAGCCAGAGAACAACCTAGTATGGGAACAACCCAACTCTTCCTCGCCTACTTTTGAGAAAGTCAGGGGCTCTTGGGCCAACCTGCACAACAGAGTACGTTGAGCTGTTGTTCTCATTCTCCCTATGCATTCCAAAAGCAGAATCTCTGGGACCTAGAATGACCATGTATCTTAGAAAGGAACAGTGACCTTCATTCATTCAAATATATTTATCAAATGTCTGCTACATACCACCATGAGAGAAGCTGAGGAGTTTCTCCTAATCCCTTATGTCCTTATAATAAATCTTGATTTATATAAGGAAAATTGTCCATATCTCTTCTTTGCCTTTAGAAAATGAACTTCGATATCCTTTCAGATCTATTTCCATAAACAGAACTATTAGAGGCAGATTTTCAAACTGGGCTCTGTTGACCCTGAGACTCAAAGAATTTCCTCCAGGACCATGGTCGAAGGGGAGGGTGAGACTGAGTGGGTGCAGCTCTGGATTTCCCAAGCCCACTCTGCTGGAGGTACTTCACTTTCACTGGTATTACAGATTAGGATTCCATATCACCTTTCTTAAACAAAATAGAAAATATAGGGTTGGGGATATAGACAGAGTTCTTGCAAGTCACTGACTGTTTTTTTACAGCTGCATTTGGACTGTTCTGAGTTTTGCTCCCCCTATAAGGGCCAAGACTCCCCATATTAAGTTTTCAGACTCCTTTGCCAATAGACTTCAGGATGGGTTTAGCTAGCTGGGGCTCTGCAGTGGGGAGAGCATGGGAGATCAGGAGAGAAGTCACTCCAGCAGCAGTGATGGTGATGGAAGCCATGCAGAGAGTGGCAGGGGTGACAGTATGACAATAGCAGTAATCTGATTGCACAGGCTCTTGGGTTCCACAGAGGCATCTCATATCCTTCCGTGGAAAGTCCCTTGGTGGAAACTGATCCTGGGGTCTCAGTAATGTGTTCTACTATTTTGCATCGCTAGCCTGTAACTATAACCAATACCCGTATTTAATCCTCTCTGTTGGAAATACCTGTAGTGGCTTCTGTTTTCCTATTTGGATCCTGACATAGTCAAACAGAGTGGGTACGTATTGGTTGTTCAAACAAATACAAAAATAAAAAAGAATTGAAAACAGCTACTATAAAACAATGTCACTCAATCAGGGTTTCTTCAAACACTGCTGGATTTTAATCTGTTATGACAAATGGAGGAAGATAAAAGCTAGTGCCTTGAGCATTGGGCATGATGGAAAGCTTATATTTTAGACTCAGCTGCCCCTCCACTGATGGTTCATAGTCCCTGGGAGGGACCCATATATTTAAACATGCATGTCTGCAGATCTACACTGGACAGGGAGTGATAATTTTGCCAGTACAACTGCTGGTCTAGACACCACTCACATATAAAGACAGTCTCAGAAATGGATTTCTCTGACTGGCCATTGGATTATTTACTGTATGAATGAGGAGAAAGGTGGAGGAATGTTCTGTGTGCCCAGGAAACTGTGGTGGGTTATGTCCCTTTAAAATACCTGTATCTGCCCACCATAGTGATTTAAGATTGAGCTTACCCAAACTGGATCCACCAGCCCCATGTCCCCATGACCAAACTCCATTGAAGGTATAATCATCTATTGATTGTTCTCCCTGCTCCAACACAACAAGATGCCATGGGTATATTTATCAAAATTAGAGCATGTTTAGGTAGCCCTTGGAAATAAAATTGAACTGAATTAGAAGTAGGTGAGATAAGCACAAAGTCGGTCAGAGGCGAAATTTGTACAAAGGAGAAACAAGAGGTGTGGGGCCTGACCATTAAAGTCTGACACTAAAAGCTGAGGTAATTGAAATACAATTGATCACAAAATAATGGAGTTCATCAGCCTAAGAAAAGAGAAGAGAAGGGCCAGAGCTGAAAGGATAAAATAATGATGAAAAGCAGAGTTAGACCAACACCAAGGGTCAGTGAATAAGTTCTAATGGACTCAGAAATGAGAGCTAACAGGAGTTCAGCTTCTCTGAAGCCTTCTGAAAGGTATATTAATTCAAAACTGAGATGAAAGAGAAACCAATAGTCCCAAAGTATAAGGAAAATAATGAAATATCAATATGTGTGTGGCAGGAAAGTTTTAAGAGTCTGAAAATGGACAGGCCATCAAGATACAATGGGAAAAATTACAGAGAAACAAATAGCATCTGAGAAGCAGGGGAGAGGTGAGGGGTTATGTCTGAGAGTTTCCTAAAGAAGAACAACAAAAAAAAGTTGTGATAGATGGAAGGCAAGATCTAGAAAAGTGCAGTTTCATTTTCTTTCTCACAGTATAATCCTGCAAATTTCAGCAAACAAGGCGGGGCCCGGCATTCCGGCATTCTTATCGGGGACATTTCTCTCACTTGGTTAATGGATGACAGTGCCCCAAACAGGAACACTTTTGAGAGTAAAATGGGCTGCTATCCATAACTACGCTGGATGACAGGCATAAACAGGAATGGTCCCATGCCACTAGGATGTCTGGTCATTCCACTTCTGGGGAGAAGTACACACCAGAATGGTTACAGTGAAAATGGTTAATGTAGAATATGGACAGAACCATGGAAATGTGGGTCCAAAAAAATAAAAACAAACAAACAAAAACAAATGGCAGATCTGTTCTGTTCTACCTTTTTCTTCTAGCATAGTGAATGCAAATGGTATCAAGTCGAAAAGCTCAGCCTTCCCAGGATGTGGGAAGGGAATACCAATTCCTTTTAATTCTGGAGCAGCTAGTTGGACCAAGTAATACTGAAGGCCCAGCCAACAGTCATGGTGATGAAGAAGGTTAAGGCTAGGTGTCAATAGCTAATGCTTGAAAGAATAAACAAGGATAAGGACCAAGAGGAAAGTGAGAACAAATTGAGAGAAAGACAACCTGACAGCATGCCCTTTGGTACTATTAATTGACCCAAAGGTGTCTTGGGGATTAGGAAGACATGCTTCTGAAACTCGTTTATTTGGCAAATATTTGAGGAGAGCTTACTATGTGTGAGATAATGAGCTACAAGTACAGAAATGTTGCTCTCACCTCAGAGCTCTGGTCATCTGGCAGAGAAGGTGGATGTTTAACAAGTGTTATAAAAAGAAGCATGATGATAGTGATAGTAGTAAGTGTCATGGCGCATAGTGCAGGGGAAGGAGGCAGGAAAGGCTCCTGGAGGGAAGAGTGTCTTCTCTCTCTTTCTCCCACTCTGATTACCTATTCATCCCTTAATTATTTATCAACACTAAATTATTGGCTAAATAAGAATGAATTACGACCCGTATATGCATTCTTTAATCTTTAAGAACTCTGAAGAACAACTGCATGGGGGGCAGCCCAATTTGGAAAATCTGACAGTAGTTGGTAGAAAGGTCCTGATCATGATCAGCATGGGGCAAACTAGTGAACCTGCTGAACTGTATCTTTGACCTGTCTGCTTTAAAAGTTCCTACATTCTCCCACCTCTCAAAATTTCTACCTTAGTTATACTGACACTGCTTCCCAGTTCCATGGGGGCATCTCTGACTCTTCTTTGTTATTGGATACCCAGATTTCTACCCTATGTAGTCAGTCCTTCATGCTCTTAGAGGTGTGCCCAACTCACCCCCTGTTCTTGTCCCTGCAAAATACTAGCTTCTGCTGGGTACCAGGCAGTATCACCAGAGAAAACATTGGTACATATTGATAGTTGCCAAAGTGAGGGTGTGGGAGGCAGAATTTTAAAGATGTACCTCTAAGATGCCTGTCCCCCACATATTCAAACTCTAATCCAGGTGCTCTAAGGGGAATTTGCAGGTGGAATTGAGGTTACTAATTACTAACCAGTTGACCTTAAAATAAGGAGATTGTCCTGGATGATCAAGGTTGTCTCAATGTAATCAGGGAAGAGAAAGGCAGAAGAATTTAAAAGATGTGGTAGAAGAGGGAGGCAGAGGAAAGACAAGGCAAAAGGGAAAAGGTTTCCTATGTGCTTAGAAGCAGATTCTTTCCAGAGCCTCTTGATAAAAGCCCAACCTTTTGACACCTTGAGAGACTTGGGGCATAGAAACCAGCCAAGCCCACTGGAATTCCAACCTATAGAACTGTGAGGTAATGCACTTGTGTTGTTTTAAGCTGCTAAATTGTGGTGATTCATAGGGCAAAAATAGAAAAGTAATTCAGAGGGGCAGATAGTAGATCAACATCTTCTTGAAGGCCACATCAACATCTTATTAATCCTGAATATTGATGCCCAGCATCCTTCTTAGTAGAGAGTAGGCACACAGACATGTTTAGAACTGAATACTCAAAGCACACAGAGGCAGAGAGAAAGGGTTAGCACCATGGAATCTGAAGCCTGTCTGCCTGGGATTATATCCCTGCTCTACCATTTTTAGACGTGTGGCCTTACACAGGTTCCTTACCTCTCTGACTCAAATTCTTAATTTATAAAATGAAGATAAATAATAGTACTTTAATCACAGGGTTGTTGTATCAATTAAGCTACATGTGAATAAATGTGAGCAAGTGTGTTTGTGTGTGTGTGTGTGGTGTATAATGAGCCTAGGATATAACAGCTAAAATATAAACACTAGCAATCATTTTAATACTATAACTGTGATAATTATCATGCTGTTCCTTTGTGTCCTGACCCCTGTTTGGCCATGCATCTAATCTATTTGAGGGCAGAGCTACTGTTCCTTTGTTCGCTGCCACATCATAAACACCGAGCCAAACACATGTACTAAGTTCTCAGTAATTACTTTTTCATGAATAAATGAATGGAAAATGAATAACATCATGTACAAACTACACAGACAGGCAAAGTCAGCAGAGAATGTTAGATGTGAAAGGTGTAGGAACTGACCTGTGTTTTCCTGAAGCTATTTTTTTGGGAAAAAAACTCTGATATAGGCTTGTTTTCTCATTTTTCTGTTCTGATAACTGTGCAGCATATTAAAAAAAATCGATTTCAGGTCAAGTTGGTGAAGTAAGTTCATAATTTGATGTGTCTTGCTGCTCTAAACATAGAGAACCAATAGAAAAATAAAAAGAGATATGCAAAACAGGGAAACTTGAAAACACGATAAACACTCTCTGGTGCAGACACAGATCAGAAATAGAAAATATTTGGTGGTGGGAGTCCTGGGCAAGCTGTTTCCTGGGTCTAGAAGCCTGTAATGGTGACTAGAGATCAGCGTCTGAGCATTCAAGAGAATTTAAAAGGCTCTTCTTGTGTTGGGGCCCAAACTAGGCTTATCTCTTGAATCTGAAAGATGGTTTGGGACAGTTCCCCCTCAGCCCATGACAGACATTGAAGAGGAACTGTGGAAGCTCATTGCTTAGGGCTATAACTTTATAGAAAGCTCTAACCTAGACACAGGGAAGGCAAAGACATCATGACAGCCAGGACTTGAATCAGGCTTGCCTCTTGTGTCCTTGATGTCCCTAATATTTCTGAGGCAGGAGCTCTGGCATGTCTTCATAAGATCTAAGTCCAAACGTGGGCAGCTTCTGATAAGGAAGGAAGAGAGAAAAACAAAAAAATAAAAACAGTCCAACACAAAACTAAGAAAGCCAAGAACAGCAACAACAAAAAGAAAATAAAACCAACAATTAGAATGTAAATTCACTCCTGATGAGCTTAATGTTATATAGCACTGTCCAGGATGCTCAGGGAGATAAATGCGGGGATGACATTCATAAAACTAACAAGAAATTATGAAGCTAATTCAGGCCAATATAAAACTAGAAAAATAGTTATGAAAAACAACTATAAATCTTGGAATATTTAGACGTTGAAATTATTAAAAAAAGACCTCAATACTGGCATAAGTCTCACTTTGACATAGATGGAGAATTAGGGAATTGGAAGCTAATGCTAAAGAACTCATCCAGAATGTAAGCAGGGGACAAAAAAATTTAAATACGTGAAGAGCAGGAAGGAATAAGGATGTTCAATTGAGGAGCTCTAAATTACATCTAATTGAAGTTTTGAAGAAAAGTGGTAGATGAGATGAAGGAGAAGCCATGTTTGACAATATAAAAACCATGTATTTTCAGATTGAAGAGAGATGAAGTATGCTGATTCTGAGTAAGATAAGTAATAAATAATCTCCTAACACATTATAACAACCTCCCTGAACTCCAGTCCTGGGTATCTCACATCAAACAGTATGTGCATTCTCTAGGACAATCATTTCTCCATTCCTCACCTCAAGTCTCTAGTCTGATAACCTCTTTCCTCACATGCAATTCATTAGCTTCCTTCTCTTTTACTGAGAAAATATAACTCATCAGAACAGTTTTGTGTATTAATCACAAAATCTATCCCCTTATCCTGATCTGTACCCACACATTCTGCCTTCCCACCTTTTGCAAGAAATGAGCCATCAGTACCCCCATCAAGTTAACCTCCCCGTTTTGCCTCAGATCTCCTCTCTTCTTCAAGGTGTCTTTGTTGCCAAAGTTCTCTCTCTTCAACACCATCATTCTTCTACTGAACCAGTCCAATCTGAATTCAACATGCTGCACTTTCTTCCTTCTTAAAATTACCCTCCCTTAAAGGAAATTAAAACACTGTGAGATGCTACTGCACAACAATAGCTAAAACCCAGACAACACAGAATGTTCCTCTTCAGGCACATTCTGACCTCAGGACCTTTGCACTTGCTAGTTCCTCTGCCTAGAACACTCTTTCCCTAGATATCTGCATAGCTTAATCTTCTTTCTACTTTTTCAGATTTCTATCAGCCTTATCCTTTAGGCCTTCCCTGACCACAGGATATGAAAGTGTATCCCCATAATTCTTTATCTCTTTTACTTTGCTTTTTCTTAACACTTATCCATATCTACAATTTTATCTATTTATTCATTTGCTTATGGTCTCTCTCCCTATACTAAAATTCAAGTGCCATAAAAACAAGGCTTTAATATATTTTGTTTGCTGCTATAACCACAGAACCTAGAAAGTGGAGGGCATATGGAAGATACTCAGTAAATATTTTTTTTTAAATTGAGATATAATTGACATATGACATTGTGTATGTTTAAGGTGTATAATATGTTGATTTGATACCTTAATATATTGCAATATGATTATCACCATTAAAGTGAAACAGCAGAATATTAAAAATAAAGGGACAATCTTGAACTCTAACAGAAAAATTATCTTAAAAATAATAACCTTTCAGCACATCTCATGAATAACTATAGATGTGTGAATATAAAGGGGTAATAACTTCAAAATATTGAGGAAAATAACTATTAATGTAAAAATTACTTTATATGCAGTTATGTCCTGATTTTTGAGAGAGCAAAATGAAGACAAATTCAGAGATACAGAACTAAGAAGGTCTATCTTTACTAAGAGGCCAATTAAAAATATACTTTAGTAAAACAAAATATCAGGCCAGAGGGAAGACCCCAGGATACAAGAAATTAAGATAAGCATCATTTTTTTAAAAGTTAGTAAATTTGTTTAATTAATAATTACAAAAATTGCAATAACTAGTTTTACAAATAATAATAATAATAACAATAGTAACAATAAAAACAAAGCTAAAGCACCAAAAACCAAACTAAAACAAGGGCCCATGGAAGAGGGAAACTTTATGAGCTATTAAACCATGCTTAAGTCTAGACTATATTTGAGAAATGGATAAAAATAACGACTAACTTTAGATTTTTGAGGGGGGTAATTTAATAGATAAATGTATTTTTAAAGACTACTAATGGTAGCATTAAAGAAAAGGAATATTGTTTATAGCCTCCCAATGAGCAAATGAGGAAAAGGGGTGGGTGACCAGAACTTTATTAAAAGATTAAGAGGTGTATTTAAAAAGTAGAAAGGAAAAAAAAAAAAAAAAAGAGTAAGTCACAAGCACAAGGCTTAAGTAAAATATCTCAGAAACCACAACAGATAGAAAAATATTTAACTAATTAATAACCATCACATTGGTTTAAAACAAAAAAAAAAGCAGATGATGAAGCTGCAGTTTTGCTCGTGACGCACACGCAGAGGCGGGTGCATGTGCACTCCGCGGAGGTGAGAGAAAACGGGAATAAAGACAGGTGTAGGGCATATTACAGGGCCCTGCCCAGATTTATCCGGATTTCCATCTAGGATCAGTTTTTTTTTTTTTTTTTTTCTGGAGACGGAAGAAGGAAGAGAGAGGATGGTGTTAGAGATGATTCACATAGCAGCTTCAATTCTTTCCATGATGGTGTATTACTCATAAAAAAGAAATATGAAGCAAACATGGCAAAATATTAAGACCGAACGAAGCAGGATCATGCATTCATTGGTATTCATATGACCCTCTATTCTTGTCTATACGTTTGGGATAATTTATAATTCAAAATAAGGAAAACAAAAGTTGAACTAAGAAAAAGTTTCTGGTAATTTAGATGTTCTCGAAATTGGTTTTCTAAGTTTTCAATAGTGTGAATTTGAAGAAAGGTTGATGCAGAAGAGGAAAGTATATGTGATTTGATTTGAGGAAATTAAATCTTCCTAAGTTCTTGTAAGCAGTCTGATATACCATTTAAGTTGCAATTGTTAGCTTCTCTGAGCCTCAGGCTCCTCTTCGTTAAAGTCATTGGTATACCAAGATTATCCCGATGTCCCTGCTGTGACATGCTCGTTCTGTGGTCATTTTTACACAAAGGCATTCGACAAATGCCAATGTGAGAAAACCCAGATGGGAAAATACCTTTATTCCAACTTAGGTTCCCTTGCTGCCTTTGTGGAGAAATTTACTTCTAGTTTCTACATTTCTCTTCTAATAATGCATGCTTCTTATCTATTTGATTATTTACTTTTTAACATCATCAACTATTTAGGGACTGGCTGATATTGGATGTAGCAAACATATTTTCTCTTGTCTTGAAGACCATTGATGATGAATTACTTGAGAGGAGGCAAATGAGGTGAAATGCATCACAAATTCTGAGACATTCATGTTGGGGTTAAGGTGAACAGATTATTTTGAGGAGGCAGAAGAAAGCAACAACAGTACTATTAATACTAACAATATGTTGAGTAGTGGTGATATTAACACATGCCACCAGCCAGAAACTATGCTAGGAGCCTAGCATACATTGTCTCACTTAATTCTTATAACAATTCTGCAAGGCATGTATTATCATCCTTAGGTAAGGAGGCTAACCCAAGAGTTCCAACAACACAAAAACAGAAAGGATCAGTCCTTAAGCATCATATTACAGGATGGCGTGTCCTGTAGTACGCCACACCGGCAATACTCAGCCTTGGATGCTCCACGGCTTGACCAGTATGGTCTAGCCCATTGAGCTTTTGTCCCTTCCCCAAATGATGAGACCTGTCTGGCATGATTTTAAAAAGTGTTAGTTGGTACTTGCTTGGGGAAATAGATATGTTATCTTCTGATGTCCCCTCGATTGACACCCATCAAAAATGGTATCCACTTTTCCCACATGAAACTCTGGACTTGAAAATACAAATCTTCATTTGGAGGCCATAGAAATTATGATAAATAAGTGGGATATATTTAAACAATAGGGTTTTTCGTCAGAAAACATTGTAAAGAGATGAAATGTTTACACAAATCATTGTTTACTTCCTTTTCTGAAATATTAAACCCTGTAATGTGGGAAGGTCAGCCTTTTCTCTTTAATGAGCCATCGTGTATAAAACATTGTGAAGAATGAGAGATCACCTTCTTCTACTATCATTGATTCTGAGCCAAGATTTCACAAACTTTTGAATCCATGTGTAAATTACAGAAAAAAATCTCATGCATGCCTTCAGATGGTTTTACGTTTTATACAGTTTTTAATTAATTCATCATCTTAAAAATTCTTAAATATTAGCACAGTTTTGGGGCACCTGGGTGGCTCAGTTGGTTAAGCGTCTGCCTTCAGCTCAGAGTCATGACCTCCGGGTCCTGGGATTGAGCTGCCCTGCCCTGTGTCTGGCTCCCTGCTCAGTGGGGAGTCTGCTTCTTCCTCTGCCCCTTCCCCCTGCTTGTGTGTGTGCTCTCTCTCTCTCAAATAAATAAAATCTTAAAAAAAAATTAGCATAGTTTTAAGATAATTTTATAAAATTTACCTTACTACAATATTTAGTAATATTTATCTTGTGATTCTTTGTTTTCTTCATTAGGTTTCTTCATTAGGTTCTTATAAAATCCTGAGGTTTATCTTAAATGTCTAAGAGAAAGTGTGATTTGTCAACAAATAACTTTTTTTTTTTTAGAGAGAGAGAGGGAAGGGGCAGTGGAAAAGGAAGAAAGAGAATGTTAAGCAGGCTCCATGCCCAGCGCAGAGCCTGATGCAGGGCTCGATCTCATGACCCTGAGAGATGTGGGCCAAGATCAAGAGTCAGATGCTTAACCAACTGAACCACCTAGGTGCCCCAACAAATAACTTTTTTTAATGACATTATATGAAGTTTGAGTTTTGTGACTAAAAATGTATTAATGTATAGATTGAAAGCTAACTGCTTCTTGCAGCATCAAAAATAAAAATCCACTTTATTACCTTCCATCTGGAGTTCCTCCATTTTTCTTTTTAAATACCCAATCAGATTAGTCCTTCTTTGTGTCTTTGTTTTTAAGTCATGAAATTAGAGAAAAGAGCCTCTGTTTTGCAGGGGCTTCCACGAATTCATTTCGGATGTGGCTAGTCTTTATTTTAAGGCTTGAAAAGTTAGATTGTCACCATTCTTCTCTTTAAAAACTTTTTTTAGCGAATTACTGGAAACATCTTGCTTTGCTGGATGAGAATTCCAGTCTTTTGAATACAGATATGATGAAGATGATCCTGAAGCACATTTGCAAAATGATTTTCTTTTTAGTAGTTTTCATTAATTTGTTTTTCCACATCAATGTTCTTCCTATTTCTTGTCTTTGACCAAGTATCCCTAATAGAAACAAATGGAATATGACTGAATAAAAGTAATTTAAATTTGCAGAACGGTTAGAGCCACTTTTGTAGCTGGTTGCTCTGCTTGGTTCCAGATCCAGGCATGAGACACAGGAAGTTTTGAGTCAGACAGTCTAAAGCACAGGGTCCCCTGAGACATGGGACCTGGGACAGAAGCTTTGCTTGCTTGACTGGGCATTATTGGTAATAAGTGCATTAATGGATAAAAATCACTTAAAAGTAGCATCATGATTTAATATTATATTCAAAAATAATGTTAACTGAGAGGCGCCTGGGTGGCTCAGTTGGTTAAGCGACCAACTCTTGGTTTCAGCTCAGTTCATGATCTCATGGGTTGTGGGCTGGAGCCCCGTGTAGTGCTCTGCGCTCAGCAGGGAGTCTGCTTGGGATTCTCTCTCTCTCTGCCCTTCCCCCACTCATGCTCCTGTACACTCCCTCTAAAATAAATAAATAAATCTTTAAAAAAATAATGCCAGCTGATTAATTAATTTAATAAATATGAGTGATATTATGCATCAGGTGGTGTTCTTGGGAGCTTTTTGGAAGGAACAAATACAAGCCTGACTCCCAGTGCCTTGTCACACATTGCAGTGGTTGCCAAGGACGTGGCATTAACTGCGGTGAACAAATCCCTGTAGTGATGAGAAATGCTGGAATGAGAAACCAGGTTCACTTTGAATCACAATCCGGGTGACTTTGGGTTGTCTGACTCTTGGTTTTCTCCTTTGTAAAATGGGCATGACACCAATCCCTCAGGATTTTTTTTTTAAATTTTTTTATTGTTATGTTAATCCCCATACATTACATCATTAGTTTTAGATGTAGTGTTCCATGATTCATTGTTTGTGCATAACACCCAGTGCTCCATGCAGAACGTGCCCTCCTCAATACCCATCACCAGGCTAACCCATCCTCCCCCCCCCTCCCCTCTAGAACCCTCAGTTTGTTTTTCAGAGTCCATCGTCTCTCATGGTTCGTCTACCCCTCCAATTTCCCCCCCTTCATTCTTCCCCTCCTGCTACCTTCTTCTTCTTCCTTTTTTTTTTCTTAACAAATATTGCATTATTTGTTTCAGAGGTACAGATCTGAGATTCAACAGTCTTGCACAATTCACAGCGCTTACCAGAGCACATACCCTCCCCAGTGTCTATCACCCAGTCACCCCATCCCTCCGACCCCACCCCCTCTCCAGCAACCCTCAGTTTGTTTCCTGAGATTAAGAATTCCTCATATCAGTGAGGTCATATGATACATGTCTTTCTCTGTTTGACTTATTTCGCTCAGCATAATACCCTCCAGTTCCATCCACGTCGTTGCAAATGGCAAGATCTCATTCCTTTTGATGGCTGCATAATATTCCATTGTATATATATACCACATCTTCTTTACCCATTCATCTATCGATGGACATCTTGGCTCTTTCCACAGTTTGGCTATTGTGGACATTGCTGCTATAAACATCGGGGTGCACGTACCCTTTCGGATCCCTACTTTTGTATCTTTGGGGTAAATACCCAGTAGTGCAATTGCTGGATCATATGGTAGCTCTATTTTCAACTTTTTGAGGAACTTCCATACTGTTTTCCAGAGTGGCTGCACCAGCTTGCATTCCCACCAACAGTGTAGGAGGGTTCCCCTTCCTCCGCATCCCCGCCAACATCTGTCATTTCCTGACTTGTTAATTTTAGCCATTCTGACTGGTGTGAGGTGGTATCTCATTGAGGTTTTGATTTGGATTTCCTGATGCCAAGCGATATTGAGCACTTTTTCATGTGTCTGTTGGCCATTTGGATGTCTTCTTTGGAAAAATGTCTGTTCATGTCTTCTGCCCATTTCTTGATTGGATTATTTGTTCTTTGGGTGTTGAGTTTGATGAGTTCTTTATAGATTTTGGATACTCGCCCTTTATCTGATATGTCATTTGCAAATATCTTCTCCCATTCTGTCGGTTGTCTTTTGGTTTTGTTGACTGTTTCCTTTGCTTTGCAAAAGCTTTTTATCTTGATGAAGTCCCAAGAGTTCATTTTTGCCCTTGCTTCCCTTGCCTTTGGCGATGTTTCTAGGAAGAAGTTGCTGCGGCTGAGGTTGAAGAGGTTGCTGCCTGTGTTCTCCTTTAGGATTTTGATGGACTCCTGTCTCACATTGAGGTCTTTCAACCATTTGGAGTCTATTTTTGTGTGTGGTGTAAGGAAATGGTCCAGTTTCATCCTTCTGCATGTGGCTGTCCAATTTTCCCAACACCATTTGTTGAAGAGACTGTCTTTTTTCCATTGGACATTCTTTCCTGCTTTGTCAAAGATGAGTTGACCATAGAGTTGAGGGTCCATTTCTGGGCTCTCTATTCTGTTCCATTGATCTATATGCCTGTTTTTGTGCCGTACCATACTGTCTTGATGATGACAGCTTTGTAGTAGAGCTTGAAGTCTGGAATTGTGATTCCGCCAGCTTTGCTTTTCTTTTTCAACATTCCTCTGGCTATTCGGGGTCTTTTCTGGTTCCATACAAATTTTAGGATTATTTGTTCCATTTCTTTGAAAAAAGTGGATGGTATTTTGATGGGGATTGCATTGAATGTGTAGATTGCTCTAGGTAGCATTGACATCTTCACAATAATTGTTCTTCCAGTCCATGAGCATGGAATGTTTTTGCATTTCTTTGTGTCTTCCTCAATTTCTTTCATGAGTATTTTATAGTTTTCTGAGTACAGATCCTTTGCCTCTTTGGTTAGATTTATTCCTAGGTATCTTATGGTTTTGGGTGCAATTGTAAATGGGATCGACTCCTTAATTTCTCTTTCTTCTGTCTTGTTGTTGGTGTATAGGAATGCCACTGACTTCTGTGCATTGATTTTATATCCTGCCACTTTACTGAATTCCTGTATGAGTTCTAGCAGTTTTGGGGTGGAGTCTTTGGGGTTTTCCACATAAAGTATCATATCATGTGCAAAGAGTGAGAGTTTGACTTCTTCTTTGCCGATTCAGATGCCTTTTATTTCTTTTTGTTGTCTGATTGCTGTGGCTAGGACTTCCAATACTATGTTGAATAGCAGTGGTGATAGTGGACATCCCTGCTGCGTTCCTGACCTTAGGGGGAAAGCTCTCAGTTTTTCCCCATTGAGAATGATATTCGCTGTAGGTTTTTCATAGATGGCTTTTATGACATTGAGGTATGTACCCTTTATGTCTATACTCTGAAGAGTTTTGATCAAGAAAGGATGCTGTACTTTGTCAAATGCTTTTTCTGCATCTATTGAGAGGATCATATGATTCTTGTTCTTTCTTTTGTTAATGTATTGTATCACGTTGATTGATTTGTGGATGTTGAACCAACCTTGCAGCCCAGGGATAAATCCCACTTGGTCATGGTGAATAATCCTTTTAATGTACTGTTGGATCCTATTGGCTACTATTTTGGTGAGAATTTTTGCATCCATGTTCATCAGGGATATTGGTCTGTAATTCTCCTTTTTGATGGGGTCTTTGTCTGGTTTTGGGATCAAGGTAATGCTGGCCTAATAAAATGAGTTTGGAAGTTTTCCTTCCATTTCTATTTTTTGGAACACTTTCAGAAGAATAGGTATTAATTCTTCTTTTTTTTTTTAGATTTTATTTATTTATTTGAGAGAGAGAATGAGACAGAGAGAGAGAGCATGAGATGGGGGAGGATCAGAGGGAGAAGCAGACTCCCTGCTGAGCAGGGAGCCTGATGCGGGACTCAATCCCGGGACTCCAGGATCATGACCTGAGCCGAAGGCAGTCGCGTAACCAACTGAGCCACCCAGGCGCCCGGTATTAATTCTTCTTTAAATGTTTGGTAGAATTCCCCTGGGAAGCCATCTGGCCCTGGGCTTTTGTTTTTTGGGAGATTTTTGATGACTGCTTCAATTTCCTTAGTGGTTATAGGTCTGTTCAGGTTTTCTATTTCTTCCTGGTTCAGTTTTGGTAGTTGATACATCTCTAGGAATGCATCCATTTCTTCCAGGTTATCTAATTTGCTGGCATAGAGTTGCTCATAATATGTTCTTATAATTGTTTGTATTTCTTTGGTGTTGGTTGTGATCTCTCCTCTTTCATTCATGATTTTGTTGATTTGGGTCATTTCTCTTTTCTTTTTGATAAGTCTGGCCAGGGGTTTATCAATCTTGTTAATTTTTTCAAAGAACCAGTTCCTAGTTTTGTTGATCTGTTCTGCTATTCTTTTGGTTTCTATTTCATTGATTTCTGCTCTGATCTTTATTATTTCTCTTCTCCTGCTGGGTTTAGGCTTTATTTGCTGTTCTTTCTCCAGCTCCTTTAGGTGTAGGGTTAGGTTGTGTACTTGAGACCTTTCTTGTTTCTTGAGAAAGGCTTGTATTGCTATATACTTTCCTCTTAGGACTGCCTTTGCTGCATCCCAAAGATTTTGAATAGTTGTGTTTTCATTTTCATTGGTTTCCATGAATTTTTTTAATTCTTCTTTAATTTCCTGGTTGACCCATTCATTCTTCAGTAGGATGCTCTTTAGCCTCCATGTATTTGAGTTCTTTCTGACTTTCCTCTTGTGACTGAGTTCTAGTTTCAAAGCACTGTGGTCTGAAAATAGGCAGGGAATGATCCCAATCTTTTGGTACCAGTTGAGACCTGATTTATGACCTAGGATGTGATCGATTCTGGAGAATGTTCCATGGGCACTAGAGAAGAATGTGTATTCTGTTGCTTTGGGATGGAATGTTCTGAATATGTCTGTGAAGTCCATTTGGTCCAGTGTGTCATTTAAAGTCTTTATTTCCTTGTTGATCTTTTGCTTAGATGATCTGTCCATTTCAGTGAGGGGGATGTTAAAGTCCCCTACTATTATTGTATTGTTGTTGATGTGTTTCTTTGGTTTTGTTATTAATTGGCTTATATAATTGGCTG
>NW_022589710.1:56189083-56204012 GCF_004348235.1 Phoca vitulina | reverse complement strand
GGGTTCTCTGTGCTTCCTGGATTTTGATGCCTGTTTCCTTCCCCAAATTAGGGAAGTTCTCTGCTATAATTTGCTCCATTATACCTTCTGCCCCTCTCTCTCTTTCTTCTTCTTCTGGGATCCCAATTATTCTAATGTTGTTTCATCTTATGATATTGCTTATCTCTCGAATTCTGCCCTTGTGATCCAGTAGTTGTTTATCTCTCTTTTTCTCAGCTTCTTTGTTATCCATCATTTGGTCTTCTATCTCACTGATTCTCTCTTCTGCCTCATTTATCCTAGCAGTTAGTGCCCCCATATTTGATTGCACCTCATTAATAGCCTTTTTGATTTCTACTTGGTTAGATTTTAGTTCTTTTACCCAGAAAGTGGTCGCTTTTCTGTTCAGAGAGTTGTTGCTATTCTTTTCTTCGATCTCCTGTTGAGTTTGTAGGTGTTCAGAATGGTTTGATCCCTATCCAGCTGAATTCCTGAGAGGAGACGAAATCCAGGTCTCCTACTCCTCCGCCATCTTGCTCCCTCCCCTCCCTCAGGATTTTGTAAGAATTCTCAGGATTGTGTACACACAGTGTTTGCCATAATTGCCTGGCATGGAGTAAATGCTCAAAAATGGTGGTTACTGCACGGTTCTGACTTCGGCTGCTGCTGTTGGGCTAATATCACACATCCCAAATCCTGCCTCAACCTTCATTCCAGAGTCCACCAATCCTAGGAGGATTCATTTGTTTCTTAACTAATAGTGGTTCCCTGACAGAGCTGATGTGAAGCTACTTCTAGACCTTGTCCTACTTTGTGTGACTATTCATACCTAAACCTGAGGAAATAGTCCTGTGTTTATTCATGGTGTTTTGCCCAGTCCTTCTTACAAGTGTTACATAATATGCTGCATAGACAACCTGCTCTTGTATTGTTGTTCTTAATTCCAAAGCAATAGCTATGAAAAGCAAACAAAAATAAATAAATAAAAAAAAAATACAAAAAACAAAATAAAACTGGCTTCAAGCATTTTGGAAAGGGACTATAGTCTAGCTTTACACCATTCTTGGTGCTATACCAAGACTATTGTGGATCTTTTCTATCACTAAGTATTGAATGCTTCAACTAAGATCTGTGTGTCCCTTCCTTAAGGTATAATTCCTTATAAGCAGACGATATAAGTTACCCATGCAATGGAGAGCAATTATCTCTCCAGAAGCATATTTTTTTGGGGGGGGAAGGTAAAAGCTTGTTCTGCATAAATTTCATTTACGATTTTGCATGCTGTTGTTGCTGAGTAAACATTAAAAAAATAAAGAATCTTAGCAGGGTTGTTATCTCCTTCTCATGTGTTGTTTACTGTGACATTTCTCATGTTCCGGAGTGTTTAGTGAGATAGACAACAATTTTCATTGTAGTCGGTACACTCACTCCAGCAGAAACATGGCAGAAAATAGTGCTGGGGAGAGCCAAGAAGGAGACAAAGAAAAAAAATTTCAGAGATGAATGTTCCTGAAATTCACATTTAGGCTGAAATAGAAGTATATGATTGCTCCATTTTTGCAGCTTCAAGCTACCTCTGTTCTGCTTGGAGAAAAAAAAAAAATACATACACTTGGCCATGTCAGCCTGCTTCATCCTGCTACTTTATATTTCTAGCAATGGCTACAACTACTAAGAGTGATAGGCAAGGATCTTAAATAGAGAAACAATATGAATTGGGGTCCCATTCCTTCTTCTTTGGTATCTATCCCTTACAATTCCTTTTTCAGTGATAGAAGCAATGATTGAATAAATAGATAAATGCCCCTTGTTTCAGTCAATGAATTAGGGTATACCTTGCTGTTCAGCATATATTTTTAGCCAGAATTCCAGGGGATACATAGACTGCTTAAAGACTCTGGTGTTTTCTGTGTCACCGTAAGCGCTGTATGGTGAGAAAACCCAGCCTTTGATGGGAAGACCATGATAGGTTCAAGTCCCAGGAGCTAAGCTCTCATCTCTATGGAAAAGATGATGTAGGTCATTACAGAAGCCAAACAGAATTAGACAATGATATCAAAGCAAGGAAGGTCATTGGGAGTGCTCAATATGATTTCTGGACTATAAGCAAACCTAGTGGAGAAAGTCGTGCAAAAATCTGAAACACATTACACCACACTATAACAGAGAACTTTTTATGTCAGTGGTCTGAATTGGACTGCCTCCTATGAAACTGAGTACCAGACACTTGAACAAATGGTGAAGTGTTATAGAAAGTTTTTCTGCCTATTTTGTAGAATTCAAATCATTTCAGAAAGAATAACAATTTTAGGAATTTAACTTATATCCCTCCCAAGAAACTATAGATGAGTGGATTTAGCTACTTGTCAAACACATGCAGAGTGTTGTTTTTGTGTAGCCTGTTTTATGCTAATCTTATCCCATGTTGAGTTTTTAAACAGATGTGTGAAATTCATATATTAGTTATAAGGGACATTAATTAATTAAACTTCGTGCAAGCTGGGAGTCAAAATAGGATCTTACCCAAATGTAAGCAAAAGACATTGAATTTCCCCTGAGTCTTTCCTGTCTATCCCAGGCAGGGCATTTGCTTGACTATATAACTGGCATTAGTTTAAATGATTGTCTGATCTAGTGATGCAGTGAGTCAATGGTTTCACAGAAAGGTTGAGTATTAAAGACATTTAAGCTCCATTTCCATTTCCTAGTGACTATCATTGCGAGGTCAGTTTGATACACCTCAGAAAGATGACTCTAATATACAAAGTGTAATTTGAAAACTAATTCCTAGTGCTGCCTAAGCATATTTGGCCACACATTCAAAACTTCTCTAGTTGTCTAAAGAAGCGGTTCCCCATCAGAGATCTGCATACTCCCCATTGTCAATTAAGATAGATTTAGGACTGGGGCAGGAAGGAGTGATGGGTAGGAGGGATGATGTCATTAACTTTTCTTTCTATTGGGCTATGGAGACTTTTTAAATACTTAAAAAAAAAATATTTTCTGCTTTTGCCCGCATTCTAAAAGCTGAGTTTGATATTACTGATTAGCGATTAGACAAAGTATGTTATCGCCATTCTTGAAATACAATCCTCAAAACCTTGGGCTTTGTGGCATAGGAATTACATGTAGTAAAAGACGAAAATATGGGGAACTCCTGATCCAAAATAAAACATCCTATCTTGAAACTTTGACTCAGTCTCTCACCTACAGCTCTGACCACTGTGCCTTAGGCAATCCACTTTGGCCCCAGCGTGTCTCCCCAGCAAATCATTTGATTTCTCTTCTCTCTTGGCTAGTAAGGTTGTAAGGGGCTCCAGCCAGCGGAAAGAGCCCATGACCCATCCTGCCAGTTTGTGAAACCAGATCCAGCCTGGTTTCTCTGTTAGGAAACAGATGGCATACTTCAAGGGTAATTAAAGAAAGTTTAATCAAAACTTTCACAAAGCGAGAGGCGAGGTTAAGGGAAACAAGGAGGGGCTGCAAAGTACTCAGGGACCAGCCTAGGCCTGAAAGGGCAAGGAGGAGCAGGTCACTACAACCCAGCTGGAATGCGGCACGTGGAGATGGGCCGCCCAACAGGAGCTAAGTGGACATATGCAGCCACTGCTAACCCATGGGTAGCAGAGAAGGAGCCTTGGGTTCCTCCTGTACCCCCTGCTATCTGCTGTTGATGCCTCCCACAGGCTGAATTCAACTGGAACTCAGCTGGAAGTGAGCGCAGGGTTGCTGGGATGCCCTTTGTAGAGTTCAGCTCCAGGAGCACAGAGGAGGTCATCGATATATGGAGCAGGTGGGGCAAATGGAAAACAAGGGGTACCATCCTCAGCCTCAGTGTAGCACAGCAAAAATAAAACCACAGTGCATGGACTGTTCTGTGGAACAAAAGTACATTCAAGTCTAGGGTTCACCAGTGATTAACTATGTGACTCTGAGCAAGTCACTTAATGGCTCCAACTTCTTTTCTATTTTGTATGTAAAATTGTTAACAACCTACTTTGTGTGGTTGTGATTATTAAATGGGACAGGTCTATGTAAATGTTAGTAGTGCTGACTGTATTTTATCAAGGGCTCTACAGGATTGAATAGTATCCCTCAAAAGTTTATGCCACTACTATGGTCTAAATGTTTGCGTCCCCTCCCACCCAAGTTCATCCTAACCCACCAAGGCGAAGATATTAAGAAGTGGGGCCTTTGGGAGGTGATTACATCACAAGGATGGAGCTCTCATTAATAGAATTAGTGCTCTTAGAGAAGAGATCCCACAAAGCTGCTCGCCCCCTCCATCGAGTGAGGATATGGCGAGAAGTCTGCAGCCCGCAAGAAGGCTCTTACCTGACCATGCTTGCACCCTGATCTTGGACTTTCAGCCTCCAGAAATGTAAAAGAAAAATTTCCGTTGTGTATAACATTGTATACCCAGTCTGTGGTATTGGGTTATAGCAGTTGGAACGGACTAAGACAGTGACCTTATTTGGCAATGGAGTCTTTTCAGAAGTAATTAGTGATGTTAAGGTGAGATCATATTGGGTTAGTTTGGACCCTACACCCAGTGACTGGTGTCATCATAAGAAGGCCATGCAAAGACATATTGAGAGACATAGGGGGAAATCCATGTGAAGATGGACACAGATTGGAATGATGTGTCTACAAGCCAAGGAATGCCAAGAAAAGCTAGCACCTGCCTGAAGCTAGGAGAGAGGAAAGGGAGGAATCTTCCCAAAGAGCTTCAGAGGGAGTGGACCCTGCTGATACCTTGATTTCAGATTTCAGGCCTCCAAAACTGTGAAAGAATACACTTCTGTTGTTTTAAGCCCCCCAGTGTGTGGTACTTTGTTACAGCAGCCCTTGAAAACTGATACACGCACTTTTTTTTTTTAAACCTCAGAAAGCAAGAAAAGTCATGTGTCTAATAGATCACATCTTACGATGGCTGTCAGCCAGGCACATCCAATATACACCCCCAAGATGCCAACATTGAACTTGGCAGAGTGGTGTCAGTAATTTTGATGAGACATTCATGGGCCAGGTTTTAAAATCGTAGGAAAGAAAGTATGTGGGAAAGGCAGGAGAAAAGGTAAATGTGACAAGTTCAGAACATCCCCAGAGCTGGAGTCAAAATTAGCCTTAACTCTAAATGATTGCTTGCATTAGGTGCTGAGCACCAATGAAACTTAGTTCTCTCATGCATTCTACAAACAGATACGTTCTATTACTAATGCTCTTGGTTGCACTGAGGACCATCTTGTATAGTAAAACACCAAGTTGTGAGTCTTAGTCCCAAAGTGATTTGAGGAGGTGTAACCTTAACACCTTAACATGAAGAAGGTTTAGGAAGAGTTGCAAGAATTTATTTCAATTGAATTTTCATTTTAAATATGCATAGTCATGCTGTATGATCAGAATCCATTTCTGAATAAGTCTGAAAAAGTTATCTCAGTACATATGGAATAAAAAATTTAAGCAGTGAATATACTGTCTTGTGGCTTAATTGGCAGTGGTTTATTTATTTATTTTGGTAGCACATAGGATGATTTCCCTTACAGCTGTCTGTGTCTAAGATTCAATGCTATAACATTATTAGTACTCTAGCTCAAATGATTCAGATATATTTGTTTTTTAAATTGTGCTAAAATATACATAACATAAAATGTACCATCTCAATCATTTTTTAAAGAGTTTATTTTTGTTTATTTATTTGAGAAAGAGAGACAGAGACACGAAGGAAGGGGGAGAGGGAGAGAGAGAAACAGACTCCCTGCTGAGCAGGACCCTGGGATCATGAACTGAGCCGAAGGCAGATGCTTAACCGATTGGCCCACTCAGGCACCCTCCATCTTAATCATTTTTAAGTGTACAGGTCCATGGTATTAAATGCTTTCATAATGTGCACCCATCACCACCATCCATCTCCAGAACTCTTTTTATCTTGTGAGACTGAAACTCTATACCCATTTTAGCAAGTGATCCCCACCCCATCCCCCTCCTCAGCCCCTGGCAACCACAATTCTCCTTTGTGTCTCTATGATTTTGACTATTCTAAGTACCCCTTAGAAATGGATTCAAACAGCATTTGTCTTTTGTGACTGGCTTCGTTTTCCTACAAAAATTCACTCTGGCAGGTTGAATTTTAAAAAGTCATATTTCAAAAGTTCAAGAATCAAACCTCTCTCCTTAATGTAGTCTTGTGAAAAGTTTCCTTGAAAAATGGTATTGGTTGAGCAATGGTTTCAAAGGCCAAGGTTATACCTGACGCAACATAAGCCAAGAGTGTCTTTTGGATAATTATTCTCTAGCACTGTCATTTTGGTAAGGGAAGTGTCAGATTCTGAATAATATTTTCTGAATGCACCCCATTAGATTGTAATGCCTCCAGTGAGCGGAGCTCAACAGGGCCATTTGCAAACTTATTGGCAGTATTTCCCTTTACTGTATCTTTCCTTTTGTATATAAAGAAACGGCTATAAGGACATGCCTATGAGGTAAGTGGAATGGAGATACACACATATTAGTCTGCTTTATCACTTTAAAGAAAGTATAAAATCTCAGAAAATCACTGTGTGCACATTTTCTGCATTTTAAACCCATACGTTAGTCTCATAACATTGACGAGGTAATATAAATTGTTTATGACATAGTTAAATGCAAGATGGCATATATTTAAGAAAATATGTATTAATAATTTTTAAAACTTACCTCATTAAGTAGAAACTCTTTTCCTTCTCACATAGTGTAAAATAACAGAATTTTAAAGCTAGAGGGAACCTTAGATTGTCAAGTTCGTAGTGTGTTTTAGGGCCTAACCTAATAGTTTGGATCTCAAACTGTTTATTTTTATTTCTGACATTTTGTGAACTCTAAAAAGAAACAGTACTCCTGTCTATGTTACTTATCTTTTTTCTCATAGTGCATGGTATCCAATCAGTGATTTTTTTTTTTTTTTTTTTTTTTGAGAAGGAGAGAGAGCAGAGGCGAGGGGTAGAGGGAGAGAGAGAGAGAATCTTAAGCAGGCTCCACATCCAGCGTGGAGCCCGACATGGGGCTCATTCTCACAACCCTGAGAACATGACCTGAGAAGAAGAGTCAGATGCTTAACCAACTGAGCCACCCCAATCAGTGATTTTTGAGTCAGCAATCTCAAGTCAAATATCTACAGCAGCCAGGGAGGTGACAGCATGAATACTGTCTAGGTGATGTGACGGGGATTCTGAAGAGTGCATGCCTTCCTCAAAGGGGTGGAGGCCAGACTTCAGCACCAGGTGATTGGGGGAGGGTGTGCTAAATCAGTCCCATTCTGGCTGCTTCTTTTTTTTTCAAGAGAAGTCAGAAATCTAGGTCTTTAATGTGAACTCCTACAACTGAAAATGAGAATTATTTAAATATTTTGAAACTCTATATGGGATAAGCAAATTATATATTTAGGCCACTTGTTTTCAATTTCTGCTCTTGTTATTTATACCCTGAAATGTGCAGTAATTCTTTTGAAATAGTAGTCAGGTCCTTTATACAGACTGACTACAGGCAGATGGGTTTGTACCAGGTAAATTGACTGTGGTAAACGTTCTTGTGATGGTTTGGAAACCCCAGAAGTGTGAACAGAAATAGAAGCATGGCAGCTTATACTTACTAGCTTAAGCAACAGGCATATGAAACAGTTTTCCTTCCTTTGCTGCTTGTGCACAGGTTTATATTTCTGCTGCCCAATTGTAGAGACAAAATAATACTCATTTTTCAGTTGTTAATACGGAAATCTGCAACATAGTGAGTTATGTGATTTCCATTTAATAAGTGGTTATTCTACATCTGCCCTGCAAAAGGTACCGTAACTGGCTTCTAGAGATGGAGTTATGAGTAAGACATGCTTCTTCTCTCAATCTGTTCAAGATCGTCTGTGTGGCTAATATATCCCCTCATGGATTCTTCTCTTGGACATACTTCTTTCTTACTCCTAATCACTTACTGTCTGGCGCTTATGTCATAATGACGGCAACTTGCATTTTTTGTGTAGATGCTGACGTGTGTGTGTGTGTGTGTGTGTGTGTGTGTGTGTGTGTGTAGATGCTGCCTTAAGCATTGTGTGTCATTATTGTAGGCATTCTTCACAACAACCCTAAGCAGTAAGGTTTCTGCTTTCTAATAGTGGTGTGCACCATTCCCATTTCACAGATCAGGAACCTGGGGCATGAAAGTAAATAATTACCCCCTGGATGTATAGGTTTCTTCCCAGAACCATCTGATTCCACTGCCTTTGCTCTTCCTAATCTCCATGCACACTGTCTACCTGCCAGGGGAAGATTGGTATGCTAGTTTAGTTTATCAATACCTCCTTTCCCCGGACTTATAGAACACCTGGAATAATGTGGGCATTTTGCACTAAAACTAATGGAAAGAATCATGATTTATTCCTTCTCATTCAAAGAAAGATTTTAAATTCCTACAGTTAAAAACTCTAGAAAAACTGCCTGCATGGAACTTAAAAAAATATTTACCTCGTTGATAGCATATGACCAGAAGTCTAAGAAAAGAGTCTATCTTATAGAACTCATTACTGTTGGAGAAAGATTAAAAATGTGATTAATATTAATGAAAATTTGGAAAATCCTGAATAACGGCTGTCAAGGAATCCCACTTCATGTCATTGCCACTCACTCTGAGTTCACCAAACAGAGTGAGGCCTTGATATCGATGGATTGACAAATAACCAGATCATTCTACTGGCATTTTTTTTTTTTTAAAATATGATTTTGTTTGATGTTAAGGATTATCATTATGTATGTGGACAGGGGACCCATCATGTTAGTTTCTAGTTCAATAAATGGCACCATCGTTCTCTAAGACTACAAATCAGATGCCTACTTGTATTCTGAATAGCTTTCTCCCCTTTACCGCTCTTTTGCAATTTATCAGTAAATCAGTCAATCCTATCATCTAGAACAACTCTTGAAGCACCTCATTTCTCTCCCTACGACAACATAGGGGTTTGATTAATGTTTGCTGTAATTCACCATTACTGCTGTTGTTATTTTTCAGTCACCAAATTAGTCTAACCATTGCAATGACTTCCTAAACATTTTTTTGCATATCAGAGCTCATATCCCACCACCAAAATTATATTTTGCCTTACAGCTAGACAGCCTTTTTAAAATGCAAATCTGATGATGTCATCTTCCTTTTTAAAACACTCACATGGCGTAGGTGTCACACTACCTTTTTTTTTTTTTTTAAATATTTTATTTATTTATTTTACAGAGAGAGTGAGAGCACAAGCTGGGGGAGCAGTAGAAGGAGAGGGAGAAGCAGGCTCCCCGCTGAGCAGGGAGCCCGATGCGGAGCTCGATCCCACGGTCCAGGGATCATGACCTCAGCCAAAGGCAGACGCTTAACCATCTGAGCCACCCAGGTGCCCCAGTGCCACACTATCGTTAATTTCACACCACACTGTCTGCACCCAAGACACACTGACTTACCTTTGGTTTTATGAATGAGGTTTCCTTCGCTACTTCAGGGCCTTTGTACATGCTGATCTCTCAGATTCTAGACTATAAGGTCTCTCAGGAAGGGGACTATTTACAGTCAATATGTATCTACTGCATTAATAAATAATGCTACTTGAAAATATCAGATTCGATAACTAATAAAAAGATATTACAGGTTAATATAATCATAGAAATTATTCAAAAGAGCACATTCTCTTCAACCTGAAGGTTTATGGTTGTCAGGATCTATACCTTGCAAGTACTGTTCTAATGTGCGTATTTTAAATAATGTTTGCATATTTAGGGCCTCCAGGAGAAATGGGGCCTAACTATGAAATACCCGTAGGCAGAATTAACAGTGTCTATAAGGTCTGCTATTTGATTCTCCTTAATCCTGGTAAGAAAGTAGACTAGCATTGTCCATTCAAAAAAAGAATGAATTGTGACTTACATATCCCCAGGCAAATGAATGCATTATTCACATGTTCACAAGCTCATGTAAAGCAAAGAAAGCCTAATGAAGATTTATATCAGGATCTACTTCCTGACTTTAAAATTTATTATTCCTTGGACTTATCATGCAAGGGAAGTGATGGAAACTCCATCCTCTCAGCTATTAAGACTCCATGAACAACAGATTAGAAAGCACTCTAGGGACCCATCTTTCATGGATTTGGTGGGGTGGCGGTCATGGATTTGATGATACAGTTGGTCATCTATCTTTTCAATTTTTGTAAGAGGGCATAAGAAGAAAATCTGGCCAATGGAAAAGCTTTAATCATTGCTGAGTGTTCTTGTTAAATAAATACAATAAGCTATGGAAGGGGATTAGCATCCTATGTTAACCTTGGTCTTTTACATGAATTGACTTGAAACCTCTGGCTTCCCCAAGCAGATATCTCTCTACCATGAACTCATAAACCCAATATGCATTTTTCTGCAGGGGTGCTTGGCCATGTGCTCTCATCCAGTGCTGAAATCTTCTCTTAGTCATCCTGCCTCTTCAGGGACTAGCAGAGTGCCTGTCACAAAGAAGCCGTTGGACATTTGTTGGTGGCAAGAATGAATGGATAGATGGATGAATGAATGAATGAATGAATGATGGAACTTGGCTTCATTCCTGGGAATTATATTGACTCACCACCAACTCTGAAAAAAGAATCCCAGATTTTGATACTACAGTCAGTTCTTTTCACTTGCTTTTTGCACCTCTTTTTTTTCTGACCCGGATTTCCTGTTGTGTCTGCTTTTCTTTCTCTTTCATGATCTCCCTCTCTCAAAGTTTCCCATCCTGCTGAATTAAAGGTGAATATTGGTGGACTTTATGACATCAAAACTTTATTCTGACTGACAAAATTCATCTGGCTTTCTGTATTCTACTTTTAAAAACCTTTGACATAGGTTGTATTACTAAGTATTGCCACGTATGTTTTCCAATTTGAAAATCGGTGGAAAGGAGATAACTTTTAATTATCTTTGAACTAGGCAGCTTAACAGTTAAACCTGGTACTCAGAGGCTGTAATACAGAAAATCCATTTTTGGTTTGTTTTTGAAAAGCCAGCCATCCATTCTCTGAGCCAGTAAAAAACCTCTTTTATCTGAAAGTTTCTTTTCAACTTTAGTAATGTATGAAGACTGGGCTCTTCAGAGATGGACCACAAATGGAATTTTAGGGGCTCTAAGATATTTGTGTGAATATTTGTGATAATACATTGCAGTGGTTACCTGTAACAGCAATATAGTTTGTCCTTTCTGAACATGGTAATCGGGATGCTTTCACTTTCTTATAAAATAATTGTTTTAAGTTTATCTCCTTAATATGACATATAAAGCATATTTCAAATATGTCTCCTTAATAATAAATAATATAATTAATAATTAAAATGTTTATATTTAAGATACATAATTTAATAATAAACATGAGTCTAATTTACTCAAAGTCATAGATTTACCTAAAGTCACATGTTGAAGAATAAAACATCAGGTCTTTCTAACCTTAAAGACCACATTACATGCCAAGACCTCTTCTTAAACAGTTTAAAGATGATATTGAAATTTGACATTTATATTTTGAAAAATTATTTTTATTCCGGATTGTGAATTGGGTGGTTGAGACATTTCATCAGCCTTCAGCTGATTTTAAGAGAAGTTTCAGTGATACCTAATATGATGTTCTCTGAGTTGTGAAACTTCTGTCATATGCATTTGATTTTATAAATTGCTTTCATTTCATTAAGAATGTTTGTCTGGTAAATAGCTACAGATTTGCTGTGAGAAAACCCCAGAAGGACAGATTCCTATACCCACCATTAATGAGCACTGAGAACTCACCACTGGGATGTAGACCCCAGCATTTCTGAGCTACCAAAGCAAGCGCTCCCCTGAAATATTCACTTGGGGCATAGCCCACATGACATCTCTGAAGACGAAGCTGTACTGATTTCTTATTTGGAAAACAGTGTTTGGGGGCTTTTTTTCTCAAGATCAGTCAAAGAGAAGAAAAATGTAGTGCCATCATTTCTTTTCATGTACACAGTAAGTTTGTCTTTTTTTAAATATATTTTTTAAAATTTTATTTTATTATGTTATGTTAATCACCATACACTACATCATTAGTTTTTGATGTAGTGTTCCATGATTCATTGTTTGCGTATAACGCCCAGTGCTCCATTCAATACGTGCCCTCTTTAATAGCCATCACCAGGCTAACCCATCCCCCCACCTCTCTCCCTTCTAGAACCCTCAGTTTGTTTCTCAGAGCCCATAGTCTCTCATGGTTCGTCTCTCCCTCTGATATCCCCCCCTTCATTTTCCCCTTCCTACTATCTTCTTTTTTCTTTTTTTTTTTAAACATACATTGTATTATTTGTTTCAGAGGTACAGGTCTGTGATTCAGCAGTCTTACACAATTCACAGTGCTCACCATAGCACATACCCTCCCCAATGTCTATTACCCAGCCACCTCATCCCTCCCACCCCCCACCACTCCAGCAACCCTCAGTTTGTTTCCTGAGATTAAGAATTCCTCATGTCAGTGAGATCATATGATACATGTCTTTCTCTGATTGACTTATTTCGCTTAGCATAATATCCTCTAGTTCCATCCACATCATTGCAAATGGCAAGATTTTTTTTTTGATGGCTACATAATATTCCATTGTGTATATATATACCACATCATTTTTATCCATTCATCTGTTGATGGACATGTTGGCTCTTTCCATAGTTTGGCTACTGTGGACATTGCTGCTATAAACATTGGGGTGCATGTACCCCTTTGGATCACTACATTTGTATCTTTGGGGTAAATACCCAGTAGTGCAATTGCTGGGTCGTAGGGTAGCTCTATTTTCAACTTTTTGAGGAACCTCCATACTGTTTTCCAGAGTGGCTGCACCAGCTTGCATTCCCACCAACAGTGTAGGAGGGTTCCCCTTTCTCCGCATCCTTGCCAACATCTGTCGTTCCCTGACTTGTTAATTTTAGCTATTCTGACTGGTGTGAGGTGGTATCTCATTGAGGTTTTGATTTGGATTTCCCTGATGCCGAGCAGTGTTGAGCACTTTTTCATGTGTCTGTTGGCCATTTGGATGTCTTCTTTGGAAAAATGTCTGTTCATGTCTTCTGCCCATTTCTTGATTGGATTATTTGTTCTTTGGGTATTGAGTTTGATAAGTTCTTTATAGATTTTGGATACTAGCCCTTTATCTGACATGTCATTTACAAACATCTTCTCCCATTCTGTTGGTTGTCTTTTGGTTTTGTTGACTGTTTCCTTTGCTGTGCAAAATCTTTTTATCTTGATGAAGTCCCAATAGTTCATTTTGCCCTTGCTTCCTTGTGCCTTTGGCGATGTTTCTAGGAAGAAGTTGCTGCAGCTGAGGTCGAAGAGGTTGCTGCCTGTGTTCTCCTCTAGGATTTTGATGGACTCCTGTCTCACATTGAGGTCTTTCAACCATTTGGAGTCTATTTTTGTGTGTGGTGTAAGGAAATGGTCCAGTTTCATTCTTCTGCATGTGGCGATCCAATTTTCCCAACACCATTTGTTGAAGAGACTTTTTTCCACTTGACATTCTTTCCTGTTTTGTCGAAGATGAGTTGACCATAGAGTTGAGCGTCCATTTCTGGGCTCTCTATTCTGTTCCATTGATCTATGTGTCTGTTTTTGTGCCGTACCATTACTGTCTTGATGATGACAGCTTTGTAATAGAGCTTGAAGTCCAGAATTGTGATGCCACCAGCTTTGCTTTTCTTTTTCAACATTCCTCTGGCTATTCGGGGTCTTTTCTGGTTCCATACAAATTTTAGGATTATTTGTTCCATTTCTTTGAAAAAAGTGGATGGTATTTTGATAGGGATTGCATTAAATGTGTAGATTGCTCTAGGTAGCATTGATATCTTCACAATATTTGTTCTTCTAATCCATGAGCATGGAACATTTTTCCATGTCTTTGTGTCTTCCTCAATTTCTTTCATGAGTATTTTATAGTTTTCTGAGTACAGATTCTTTGCCTCTTTGGTTAGATTTATTCCTAGGTATCTTATGGTTTTGGGTACAATTGTAAATGGGATCGACTCCTTAATTTCTCTTTCTTCTGTCTTGTTGTTGGTGTATAGGAATGCCACTGACTTCTGTGCATTGATTTTATATCCTGCCACTTTACTGAATTCCTGTAGGAGTTCTAGCAGTTTTGGGGTGGAGTCTTTTGGTTTTTCCACATAAAGTATCATATCATGTGCAAAGAGTGAGAGTTTGACTTCTTCTCTCATTCATCTATTCTCCTCTGGACAAAATGACAAGATGGAAAAAATCACCTCAAAAAAAGAACAAGAGGCAGTACCGACTGCCAGGGACCTAATCAATATGGACATTAGTAAGATGTAGGAACTAGAGTTCAGAATGACGATTATAAAGATACTAGCTGGGCTTGAAAAAAACATGGAAGATACTAGAGAAACCCTTTCTGGAGAAATAAAAGAACTAAAATCTAACCAAGTTGAAATCAAAAAGGTTATTAATGAGGTGCAATCAAAAATGGAGGCTCTAACTGCTAGGATAAATGAGGCAGAAGAGAGAATCAGTGAGATAGAAGACTAAATGATGGAAAACAAAGAATCTGAGGAAAAGAGAGATAAACAACTACTGGATCACAAGGGCAGAATTTGAGAGGTAAGTGATACCGTAAGAAGAAACAATATTAGAATAGTTGGGATCCCAGAAGAAGAAGAAAGAGAGAGAGGGGCAGAAGGTATATTGGAGCAAATTATAGCAGAGAACTTCCCTAATTTGGGGAAGGAAACAGGCATCAAAATCCAGGTGGCACAGAGAACCCCCCTCAAAATCAATAAAAAGAGGTCAACACCCTGACATCTAATAGTAAAACTTACGAGTCTCAGAGACAAAGAGAAAATCCTGGAAGCAGCTTGGGGCAAGAGGTCTGTAACCTACAATGGTAGAAACATTAGATTGGCA